>NC_091222.1:20726729-20859229 GCF_040958095.1 Procambarus clarkii | reverse complement strand
TACCTCTCTCACCCACACACTTCCCTCACTCACGCACCTCTCTCACTCTCACACCTCCCTCACTCACAGATCACTCACATCCTGTTTCTAATATATGTAAACGATCATCCGGAGGGTATAGACTCATTCCTCTCAATGTTTGCTGATGATGCAAAAATTATGGGAAGAATCAAGACAGATAAAGATAGACAGAGACTACAGGATGATCTGGACAAACTGGAGGAATTGTCTAGAAAATGGCTGCTAAAGTTCAACTCAGGAAAGAGTAAAGTAATGAAATTAGGCGAAGGGAGCAGGAGGCTGAACACAAGGTACCATCTGGGATGTGAAATCCTGCAAGAGTCAAATAGAAAAAAAGATCTGGAGGTTGATATCACACCGAACCTGTCCTCCAGAGGCCGACATCAAAAGGAAGTCATCAGCGGTATATGCTAGGTTGGCCAACATAAGAACTGCCTATAGAAACTTGTGTAAGGAATCGTTCAGAACCCTGTATACCACTTATGTCTGATCAATCGTGGAATATGCAGCTCCAGCCTGGAGTCCATACCTAGTTAAACACAAGCCATAGCTAATGAAGTCAAGACCGAACCAAAGCTACTACAGTCACATCAAGAGGAAAACAACAGTGAAGGAACAGGCGATGAACCTTAGGACGGGTGAGGACAGGTACACAGAGAATGACAAAGAGGTGTGTAAAGAACTCAACAAAAGGTTCCAGGAGGCCTTTTCAGTAGAACAACGAGAGGTCACGGCGCTAGGAGAGGTGGTAGCAAACCAGGCGACCTTGGAAAGGTTCGAAATTACGAGAGATGAGGTCAAGAAGCACCTATTGAAGCTGGACGTGAGAAAAGCTGTTGGGCCGGAGGAATCTCACCATGGGTATTGAAAGAGTGTGCAGGAGCACTTTGTTTGCCACTCTCCATAGTGTATAGTAGGTCACTTGAAACGGGAGACCTACAGAAATATGGACGACGGCTAATGTAGTTCCAATATACATAAAGGGTGACAGACAAGAGGCACTGAACTACAGGCCAGTCTCCTTAACTTGTATATCATGCAAGGTGATGGAGAAGATTGTGAGAAAAAAACCTAGTAACTCATCTGGAGAGAAGGGATTTCGTGACAACCCATCTACATGGGTTTAGGGAGGGTAAAGCTTGCCTTACAGGCTTAATAAAATTCTACGATCAGGCGACAAAGATTAAGCAAGAAAGAGAAGGATGGGCGGACTGCATTTTTTTGGACTGTCGGAAAGCCTTTGACGCAGTACCCCATAGAAGGCTGATGCATAAGCTGGAGAAACAGGCAGGAGTAACTGGTAGGGCGCTCCAGTGGATAAGGGAGTACGTAAGCAATAGGAAGCAGAGAGTTACAGTAAGGAGTGAGACCTCAGATTGACGTGAAGTCACCAGTGGAGTCCCACAGGGCTCTGTACTCTGACCTATCCTGTTTCTGATATACGTAAATGATCTCATTCCCCGCAATGTTTGCTGACGACGCCAAAATTATGAGAAGGATTCAGACAGAGGAGGACAGCTTGAGGCTTCAAGAAGACCTGGACAAGCTGCAGGAATGGTCGAACAAATGGTTGTTAGAGTTTAACCCAAGCAAATGTAATTTAATGAAGATAGGGGTAGGAACCAGGAGACCAGATACAAGGTATCATTTGGGAGAAGAAATACTTCAAGAGTCAGAGAGAGAGAGAAAGACCTGGGGGTTGATATCACGCCAGACCTGTCCCCTGAAGCTCATATCAAGAGGATAACATCAGCGGCATATGCCAGGTTGGCTAACATAAGAACGGCCTTTAAAAACTTGTGTAAGGAATCTTTCAGAATCTTTCAATCCTGGAGTATGCAGCTCCAGCATGGAGTCCATATCTAGTCAAGCATAAGACTAAACGGGAAAAGGTTCAAAGGTTTGCCACCAGACTAGTACCCGAGCTGAGATGTATGAGCTACGAGGAGAGACTACGGGAATTAAACCTCACTTCGTTGGAAGACAGAAGAGTTAGGGGGGACATGATCACCACACTCAAGATTCTCAAGGGAATCGACAGGGTAGATAAAGACAGGCTATTTAACACAAGGGGCACACGCACTAGGTGACACAGGTGGAAAATGAGTGCCCAAATGAGCCACGGAGATATTAGAAAGAACTTTTTCAGTGTCAGAGTGGTTAATAAATGGAATGCACTAGGAAGTCATGTGATGGAGGCTGACTCCATACACAGTTTCAAATATAGGTATGATAGAGCCTAGTAGGCTCAGGAATCTGTACACCAGCTGATTGACGGTTGAGAGGCAGGACCAAAGAGACAAAGCTCAACCCCCGCAAGCACAACTAGGCGAATACAACTAGGCGAGTACACCCCCCCCTCACTCACTCACCTCCTCTTACTCACACACCTTCCCTCACTCACACACACACACACACACCTCCCTCACTCACTCACACATCTTCCTCACTCACACACCTCCCTCACTCACACACACACCTCCCTCACTCACACACCTCCCCTCACTCACACATACACCTCCCTCACTCACACACCTCACTCACTCACACACCTCTCACTCACACACCTCCCCTCACACACACACCTCCCTCACTCACATACCTCCCCTCACTCACACACCTCCCTCACTCACACACCTCCCTCACACACCTCCCTCATTCACACACCTCCCTCACACACCTCCCTCACTCACTATTGGTCGCTGGGAGGCAGCAGAAGCAGGTGCTCCCTTTGCAGCCGGACCTGTCCAGCAGGCCAGTGGTGCACCTCTTCCTGCTGGTGACGCACCAGCCTCCCACGCGCCTGCATGAGGGCCTCACGATGCACTTTGGACGGCAACACCTACACTTGTAGCCATGACATCCGCCCTTCACCTCTTGCTGGCTGGAGGAGCACCTCTTGCTGCTGCAGGAGCCTCCGGCCCTCTTACACTTGCGTCTTATCTTACAGTCCGCTGCGCAGCACTTGCAGCCTCGTCCACCGCAGCCTTTGGCGATCTCTCGCTCCTGACGGGAGCACTTTCCCTTGCATTTACCAGAGTACTTCTTGCAACTCTTTTTGACTTTGCAATCTGAGGTGTACACAAGGTTATTACCAGGAGGTACTCTCATATGTCGCTTAATTAATTTATATTTACCTGCAGAAGTGTCAAACAGCTGCAGTTAAATATAACACCAGCAGACACTTTACTGTGTTTACACTTGCAACTACTCTACTGCCTAAATGTTTGAGGATCACTTCTCTATCTCTACTCCACTGCCCATATGCCCCCAAGACCACTACTCGACTACCTGTATGGCTAAAGGTAATATCTCTATCAAATACGAATTTCACTTAATTCGTCTGTATAACCTTTAACCTTCACTCACACACCTCCCTCACTCACACACCTCCCTCACTCACACACCTCCCCTCACTCACACACCTCCCTCACTCACACACCTCCCTCACTCACACACCTCCCTCACTCACACACCTCCCTCACTCACACACCTCCCTCACTCACACACCTCCCTCACTCACACACCTCCCCTCACTCACACACCTCCCTCACTCACACACCTCCCTCACTCACACACCTCCCCTCACTCACACACCTCCCTCACTCACACACCTCCCTCACTCACACACCTCTTTCACTCACACACCTCCCTCACTCACACACCTCCCCTCACTCGCACACCTCTTTCACTCACACACCTCCCTCACTCACACACCTCCCCTCACTCACACACCTCCCTCACTCACACACCTCCCTCACTCACACACCTCTTTCACTCACACACCTCCCTCACTCACACACCTCCCCTCACTCACACACCTCCCTCACTCACACACCTCCCTCACTCACACACCTCCCCTCACTCACACACCTCCCTCACTCACACACCTCCCTCACTCACACACCTCCCTCACTCACACACCTCCCCTCACTCACACACTTCCCTCACTCACACACCTCTTTCACTCACACACCTCCCTCACTCACACACCTCCCCTCACTCACACACCTCTTTCACTCACACACCTCTTTCACTCACACACATCCCCTCACTCACACACCTCCCTCACTCACACACCTCCCTCAGTCACACACCTCCCTCACACACACACTTCCCTCACTCACACACCTCCCTCACTCACACACCTCCCTCACTCACACACCTCCCCTCACTCACACACCTCCCTCACTCACGCACCTCTCTCACTCTCACACCTCTCACTCACACACCTCTCTCACTCCCACACCTCTCACTTACACACCTCCCCTCACTCACACACCTCCCCTCACTCACACACCTCCCTCACTCACACACCTCTTTCACTCACACACCTCCCTCACTCACACACCTCCCTCACTCACGCACCTCTCTCACTCTCACACCTCTCACTCACACACATCCCTCACTCACGCACCTCTCTCACACCTCTCACTCACACATCTCCCTCACTCACGCACCTCTCTCACTCTCACGCCTCTCACTCACACACCTCCCTCACTCACACACCTCTCTCACTCACACACCTCCCTCACTCATACACCTCCCTCACTCACACACCTCCCTCACCTCTCTCACTCACACACCTCCCTCACTAACACACCTCTCTCACTCACACACCTCCGTCACCTCTCTCACTCACACACCTCTCTCACTCACACATCTCTCTCACTCACACACCTCCCTCACTAACACACCTCCCTCACTCACACACCTCCCTCACTCACACACCTCCCTCACTCATACACCTCTCTCACTCACACACCTCCCTCACCTCTCTCACTCACACACCTCTCTCACTAACACACCTCCCACACTCACACACCTCTTTCACTCACACACCTCCCTCACTCACACACCTCCCTCACTCACACACCTCCCTCACTAACACACCTCTCTCACTCACACACCTCGCTCACCTCTCTCACTCACACACCTCCCTCACTCACGCACCTCCCTCACTCACACACCTCCCTCACTCACGCACCTCTCTCACTCACACACGATTTAGGAGATACCTGGAGAGCTAAACTCTTGGAAGTGGCAACAAGGAAATTTCTGAGCCTGCACGTCAGGGAACCCATAAGAGTTAACAAGAAATACCCACAAGAGAACCCACAAGACCAGAGGCAACGATGAACCGGCTAGACTCGACCTGATATTCACCTCGAATGAGTCAGAAATAAGGGATGTCAAAGTTGAAGCCCCCATAGGAATGAGTGACCACAGTGTACTGACATTTGAGTACTTGGTGGAGGAAGGGATAACCTATCCAAGGATGGGATCGGAAGGGAAAAGACTAAATTACCGAAGAGGAAAATATGGCGAGATGAGGAACTTCCTAATGGGAATACCATGGGAAACAAAACTTAGAGACAACATTGTATCGGATATGATGGATTATGTCACCCAAAAGTGCCAGGAAGCTGCAGACAGGTTTATCCCGGTCCAAAAAGGAGAAAAATGAAAATCAACTGAAAAATCCATGGTTCAACCAGGAATATAAGGTAGCGAAGCAACTGAGTTAAAGAAAATGGAGAAGCTACAGAACACCGGAGAGCAGGGAGAGATACCAGAGGGCCAGAAATGAGTACCTCAGAGTGAGGACAGAAGCAGAGAGACAGTATGAAAATGACATCGTGAGTAAAGCCAAGACCCAACCAAATCTTCTCCACAGCCACATCGGGATGAAAACAGCAATGAAGGGACAAGTGATGAAACTGAGAAAAGGGGAGAACAGATACACAGAGAATGACAAGGAGGTGTGTGAAGAACTCAACAAGAGATTCCAGGAGGTCTTCACAATAGAACAAGGAGAAACCCCTGCACTAAATGAGGAGGAGGCAAACCAAGTAACCTTGGAGGAATTTGACCTCACCAGTGATGAGGTCAAAAGGTGTCTGTTGAAGCTGAATGTGACAAAGGCTGTTGGGCCTGACTGAATCTCACCATGGATACTAAAGGAAGGTGCAGAAACACAAACTGCGCCACTCTCTATGGTGTATAACACGTCATTGGAAACAGGAGACCTACCAGAAAGTTGGAAGACAGCTTACTTAGTCCCAATATACAAGAAGGGTGACAGGCAAGAGGCACTGAACTACAGGCCAGTTTCCCTGACATGAATACCATGCAAGGTGATGGAGAAAATCGCTAGAAAAAGGGTCGTAGAGCTTCTGGAAGGAAATAGCTTTGTAACACACCACCAGCATAGGTTCAGAGATGGTAAATCGTGCCTCACAGGTTTAATAGAATTCTATGACCAGGCAACAAAAATAAGGCAGGAAAGAGAGGGTGGGCCGACTGCATTTTCCTGGACTATCAGAAAGCCTTTGACACAGTACCCCATAAAAGGCTGTTAAAAAAGTTGGAGCAACAGGCAGGAGTAAAAGGGAAGGTGCTCCAGTGGATAAGGGAGTACTTAAGCAACAGGAAACAGCGAGTAAATGTGAGGGGGGGGGGGGAAAGACATCAGAGTGGCGAGATGTCACCAGCGGAGTCCCACAGGGCTCAGTATATGGACCCATCCTGTTTCTAATATATGTAAACGATCTTCCGGAGGGTATAAACTCATTCCTCTCAATGTTTGCTGATGATGCAAAAATTATGAGAAGAATCAAGACAGATGAAGATAGACAGAGACTACAGGATGATCTGGACAAACTGGAGGAATTGTCTAGAAAATGGCTGCTAAAGTTCAACTCAGGAAAGAATAAAATAATGAAATTAGGCGAAGGGAGCAGGAGGCTGAACACAAGGTACCATCTGGGATGTGAAATCCTGCATGAGTCAAATAGAAAAAAAGATCTAGAGGTTGATATTGCACCGAACCTGTCCTCCAGAGGCCGACATCAAAAGGAAATCATAAGCGGCATATGCTAGGTTGGCCAGCATAAGAATTGCCTATAGAAACTTGTGTAAGGAATCGTTCAGAACCCTGTATACCACTTATGTCTGATCAATCGTGGAATATGCAGCTCCAGCCTGGAGTCCATACCTAGTTAAACACAAGCCATAGCTAATAAAGTCAAGACCGAACCAAAGCTACTACACAGTCACATCAAGAGGAAAACAACAGTGAAGGAACAGGCGATGAAACTTAGGACGGGTGAGGACAGGTACACAGAGAATAACAGAGGATGACAAAGAGGTGTGTGACGAACTCAACAAAAAGTTCCAGGAGGTCTTTACAGTAGAACAAGGAGAGGTCACAGCGCTAGGAGAGGTGGTAGCAAACCAGGCGACCTTGGAAAGGTTCGAAATTACGCGAGATGAGGTCAAGAAGCACCTATTGAAGCTGGACGTGAGAAAAGCTGTTGGGCCGGACGGAATCTCACCATGGGTATTGAAAGAGTGTGCAGGAGCACTTTGTTTGCCACTCTCCATAGTGTATAGTAGGTCACTGGAAACGAGAGACCTCCAGAAATATGGACGACGGCTAATGTAGTTCCAATATACATAAAGGGTGACAGACAAGAGGCACTGAACTATAGGCCAGTCTCCTTAACTTGTATACCATGCAAGGTGATGGAGAAGATTGTGAGAAAAACCTAGTGACACATCTGGAGAGAAGGGACTTCGTGACAACCCATCAACATGGGTTCAGGGAGGGTAAAGCTTGCTTTACAGGCTTAATAGAATTCTACAATCAGGTGACAAAGATTAAGCAAGAAAGAGAAGGATGGGCGGACTGCATTTTTTTGGACTGTCGGAAAGCCTTTGACACAGTACCCCATAGAAGGCTGATGCATAAGCTGGAGAAACAGGCAGGAGTAACTGGTAGGGCGCTCCAGTGGATAAGGGAGTACCTAAGCAATAGGAAGAAGAGAGTTACAGTGAGGAGTGAGACCTCAGATTGGCGTGAAGTCACCAGTGGAGTCCCACAGGGCTCTGTACTCTGACCTATCCTGTTTCTGATATACGTAAATGATCTCATTCCCCTCAATGTTTGCTGACGACGCCAAAATTATGAGAAGGATTAAGACAGAGGAGGACAGCTTGAGGCTTCAAGAAGACCTGGACAAGCTGCAGGAATGGTCGAACAAATGGTTGTTAGAGTTTAACCCAAGCAAATGTAATGTAATGAAGATAGGAGTAGGAAGCAGGAGACCAGATACAAGGTATCATTTGGGAGTTGAAATACTTCAAGAGTCAGAGAGAGAGAGAAAGACCTGGGGGTTGATATCACGCCAGACCTGTCCCCTGAAGCTCATATCAAGAGGATAACATCAGCGGCATATACCAGGTTGGCTAACATAAGAACGACCTTTAAAAACTTGTGTAAGGAATCTTTCAGAACATTATATACCACATATGTCAGACCAATCCTGGAGTATGCAGCTCCAGCACGGAGTCCATATCTAGTCAAGCATAAGACTAAACTGGAAAAGGTTCAAAGGTTTGCCACCAGAGTAGTACCCGAGCTGAGATGTATGAGCTACGAGGAGAAACTACGGGAATAAAACCTCACTTCGTTGGAAAACAGAAGAGTTAGGGGGGACATGATCACCACACTCAAGATTCTCAAGGGAATCGACAGGGTAGATAAATACAGGCTATTTAACACAAAGGGCACACGCACTAGGGGACACAGGTGGAAACTGAGTGCCCAAATGAGCCACAGAGATATTAGAAAGAACTTTTTCAGTGTCAGAGTGGTTAATAAATGAAATGCACTAGGAAGTGATGTGGTGGAGGCTGACTCCATACACAGTTTCAAATATAGGTATGATAGAGCCTAGTAGGCTCAGGAATCAGTTGATTGACGGTTGAGAGGCGGGACCAAAGAGACAAAGCTCAACCCCTGCAAGCACAACTAGGCGAATACAACTAGGTGAGTACACCTCCCCTCACTCACTCACCTCCTCTCTCTCACACACCTCCCCTCACTCACACACACACACCTCCCTCACTCACTCAAACATCTTCCTCACTCACACACCTCCCTCACTCACACACCTCCCCTCACTCACACACACACCTCCCTTACTCACACACCTCACTCACTCACACACCTCCCTCACTCACACACACACCTCCCTCACTCACACACCTCCCTCACTTACACACCTCTCACTCACGCACCTCCTTCACTCACACACACACCTCCCTCACTCACATACCTCCCCTCACTCACACACCTCCCTCACTCACACACCTCCCCTCACTCACGCACCTCCCTCACTCACACACATACCACCCCTCACTCACGCACCTCCCTCACTCACACACATACCTCCCCTCACTCACGCACCTCCCTCACTCACATACCTCCCCTCACTCACATACCTCCCCTCACTCACACACCTCCCCTCACTCACACACATACCTCCCCTCACTCACGCACCTCCCTCACTCACATACCTCCCCTCACTCACACACCTCCCTCACTCACACACCTCTCACTCACACACCTCCCTCACTCACACACCTCCCCTCACTCACACACCTCCCTCACTCACACACCTCCCTCACTCACACACATCCCTCACTCACTATTGGTCGCTGGGAGGCAGCAGAAGCAGGTGCTCCCTTTGCAGCCGGAGCTGTCCAGCAGGCCGGTGGTGCACCTCTTCCTGCTGGTGACGCACCAGCCTCCCTCGCGCCTGCATGAGGGCCTCACGATGCACTTTGGACGGCAGCACCTGCACTGGTAGCCCTGACACCCGCCCTTCACCTCTTGCTGGCTGGAGGAGCACCTCTTGCTGCTACAGGAGCCTCCGGCCCTCTTACACTTGCGTCTAATCTTACAGTCCGCTGCGCAGCACTTGCAGCCTCGTCCACCGCAGCCTTTGGCGATCTCTCGCTCCTGACGGGAGCACTTTCCCTTGCATTTACCAGAGTTCTTTTTGCAACTCTTTTTGACTTTGCAATCTGAGGTGTACACAAGGTTATTACCAGGAGGTACTCTCATATGTCGCTTAATTAATTTATATTTACCTGCAGATGTGTCAAACAGCTGCAGTTAAATATAACACCAGCAGACACTTTACTGTGTTTACACTTGCAACTACTCTACTGCCTGAATGTTTGAGGATCACTTCTCTATCTCTACTCCACTGCCCATATGCCCCCAAGACCACTACTCGACTACCTGTATGGCTAAAGGTAATATCTCTATCAAATACGAATTTCACTTAATTCGTCTGTATAACCTTTAGATGATCATAAATGAACTTGGCGGGAATAAAAGGCGGAGAACAGCACCTCACACGTTTAAGGAAGAATGTATAGATGTCTGAATACTTTATTTAAAAGAAATTGGCCTATGATAAGTATGAATATCGGAAATCCGACATACATGTTAACATATAACAGTTACCCATTAAGAATCAGAGAATGGGAGTTTCATGACGTCATCAACAACACGTTAATATATTAACTCTCATTACTTTTGAACTTCAGTCTAGTGTTTAAACTTAATAAAATAGTATTCACTAAGACTGAATATAAATAAATACACCAGAAAATATAGCTTGGTTCCCTTATTACTGCTGTTGTTGTTGTTGATTTAGGGGCGACGACGGTCGTGGGATCGGATGTGCCCCGGCGTACCCGTGATGGGTTAATCGCGAAGCCTGGAAAGGTGGAACGCCAAGCCACATCGCGAAACGAGTGGCACCAAATACTATAAAGTTATATGCTATATGGCAAATAAACGCACAGACGGGCAGATGATCGGGAAGCCCCAGGAGTCCCTCAGGGTGACAAGCACCGGCCCCGCTCCACACAGAGAACACCAGGTAGCAAAACCAAAACTCGGCCCCCAACTAAAACGCAAAAAATCATCCAGTGTCCCCCCGGCAGAGCAAAAGACGGCCGCCCACCACGGGTCAGGGCACACCAGGAGCCCATCAAGACCCACCAACCCCCGGCACCTCTCGGCCAAGCCGGCCCCCGAACACCGTCACCCCGCCGGGAGAACCAGCCAGAACACGCCAAAAAAAAATCTATCAACAATCCCGTGACCCAAGTCGATATGTGCGCCAGGCGTCGAACCGTTGAATAGGGATGCCAAACGGCAGTAGCAAAGCCCAAACGCGAAAACAAGACGTGATCAGGCGGCTCCCAAGAGGAGGAGGTGTCCAGACGTCCGCTCGGCGTCAAGGTTGAACCAGGACCCCTTTTTACTGTTAAATAGAATAACCAGCAGATATTGTTGGAACGCCACCAGAGGGAGGAGGCGACAGAACTTGTAAACAAAGACACGAAACAGAGAGGGCTCCTCTCGAGCAAGCACAACTCGCCATTGACTCCCAAAATATGAGTCATCCAACCGAGTAACTGCAATTGTGACCCCTACAGCAAAGAGAAGAGCTAAGTACCCGATTTCCCAACATCTTTTATTAGTAGTGATCACTATATAATATTGGATAGGTAGCCGGTTATTAGCATACAAAACACAAACAGAATAAATGTTTTACTCAGCACTACACACACATTATTTCATGTCATACCTGTACTTTATATGTTTAAGGAACCATTACTAATGTCCTTTACTTTGGCAGGTAAATTGGGATTTGGAGTTACTGACAAGATAAGCTGGCCCATATAAAATACAAAGTTTCTTGCTACCCTAGCTGCTACACAGATGCCACAGTGTCAGGTCACCATTACAAGGCCCTGGACCACATGTGCCACACCCTAACATATCCAGCCTAACTAGGCCATAACAACTACAGCTAAGGATATAACAATCTTTTAAGCAATAAAGTAGATAGATTTAATAATACTGTAGATTAGGCTACCATATTTGGAATAATTCATATTTAGCAAGAGGTGAACAATTGTAATTTCTAATATATCCACTCATTGGTGGTATAAGTTATAAGTGTCCCTCCAAACTATGCGCAGATAAGTTCTGGCAGGCTGAATCAAATATACAGTCCACTTAGAATCATAATAATTCAATATTGAAGTTAACAAAAATATAATAAATGCCTGCTAAGATTTTCCCACATCAATTGCCAACAATTCTCTCTCTATTTGGAGAGTGACATGTAAGTGTTGTTAAAGAGCCCCCTCCAATTTCTTCCCAGATCCGGCATTAAGAGTCATATTAGTTTGCCCTGCTGATTCTCTGAGATGCAGGGAGTCTGTTGATATATGTGGCGACCAGATCGGCCGCCTAATAAGGGATAAATTTAAATGTATAAGTTGGTAGGTAAAGGGGGAAGTAGCGCCCTTGAGGCAAACAAAATGGTGCCCCCTTCTAGCAAATCCACCATTTTGTGGACGACGCCAGCCGGTTGCGGATTGGCTGGCTTTGGTCACTTGCCGCGAGCGACCAATCAGAGCCTTCAGTGACGTAACCGAGTGCCTCTGGTGGCGCAAGCGGAGGTGGCATCAGAGTTGATCTGATTGTGAGGGCGAGAGGACGTGCCTCAATCAGCTCTCGAGGATTGGAGACTCTGGGAGTCTCTCTCAGTTGATTATAGCTAGCCATTGCAGCTCACCATTGTTACTGGAGACCCTGTGCTTCTGGGAAGCAAGAAGAAACCAAGTTTAGTGGGCAAAGAAATGCCAAAACATGAGGAATTGGTCGGCGACGATGCTGGAGGGCCTAGATGGTGTAGCGGGCAGGCATGCCCGCTACACCTACTGAGAGCGTTCGAGAGCGCTACTGGGTCACACCCACTGAGAGCGTTCGAGGGACAGGCTGGATCACGATACACTCTGTCCACTATCATCCCGATTGTTTCATCCACAGGTACGTTGGTAAACAGTAATTCTACGTCCAACGAGGCTCTTATCCCTGTGGCCCGTGTTCCCCGCAGTAAGTCAACAAATTCCTTTGGAGACTTCAGGCTGAAGGTGCAAACGACAAAAGGAGTCAGCAAGCCGTTGAGTCGCTTCGCCAGTCTGTACGTGGGGGTGGGTATCTGGCTGATGATTGGCCGAAGTGTATATATATATATATGTCGTACCTAATAGCCAGAACTCACTTTTCAGCCTACTATGCAAGGCCCGATTTGCCTAATAAGCCAAGTTTTACTGAATTAATATATTTTCTCTAATTTTTTTCTTATGAAATGATAAAGCTACCCATTTCATTATGTATGAGGTCAAATTTTTTTTATTGGAGTTA
Source organism: Procambarus clarkii (assembly GCF_040958095.1). Classification (NCBI taxonomy): domain Eukaryota; kingdom Metazoa; phylum Arthropoda; class Malacostraca; order Decapoda; family Cambaridae; genus Procambarus; species Procambarus clarkii. Next base: position 20,846,121 of record NC_091222.1, on the reverse strand, counting down.
AAATTAACGTAGATATATGACCGAACCTAACCAACCCTACCTAACCTAACCTAACCTATCTTTATAGGTTAGGTTAGGTTAGGTAGCCGAAAACGTTAGGTTAGGTTAGATAGGTTAGGTAGTCGAAAAAACATTAATTCATTAAAACTAGGCTTATTAGGCAAATCGGGCCTTGCATAGTAGGCTGAGAAGTGAGTTCTGGCTACTAGGTACGACATATATATATATATATATATATATATATATATATATATATATATGTCGTACCTAATAGCCAGAACGCACTTCTCAGCCTACTATTCAAGGCCCGATTTGCCTAATAAGCCAAGTTTTCATGAATTAATGTTTTTTCGTCTACCTAACCTAACCTAACCTAGCTTTTTTTGGCTACCTAACCTAACCTTACCTATAAATATAGGTTAGGTTAGGTTAGGTAGGGTTGGTTAGGTTCGGTCATATATCTACGTTAATTTTAACTCCAATAAAAAAAAATTGACCTCATACATAGAGAAAAGGGTTGCTTTATCATTTCATAAGAAAAAAATTATAGTAAATATATTAATTCAGGAAAACTTGGCTTATTAGGCAAATCGGGCCTTGAATAGTAGGCTGAGAAGTGAGTTCTGGCTACTAGGTACGACATATATATATATATATATATATACATATATATATATATATATATATATATATATATATATATATATATATATATATATATATATTAGTATATTTTGGTAGCAGTCTTTCCTGTAGACATATATTATTAAATATGACCAAAAAAGTAAGATTAATAATTCTAACACGAATTTTCTCAATCTTTGGTACATTTCTTTTCACTGTTGGAGGTAAATCAAAAATCAATTCTCCAAAATTCATTTTTATTTCTAGTCTGACGCGACACGAGCACGTTTCGTAAAACTTATTACATTTTCAAAGACTTTAGTTTACAAATACACAACTGAATAGAACTTACGTATCTCCGATTTTATATCTATATTTGAGTGAGGTGGATGGGGTGAGGTGGCATTAATAGGGTATTAATTTCATCAACACAAGACAGAACAAGAGGTGGCATTAATAGGGTATTAATTTCATCAACACAAGACAGAACACGAAACAATGGGTATTGAATAGAAGTGTTTGTAGAAAGCCTATTGGTCCATATTTCTTGATGCTTCTATATTGGAGCGGAGTCTTGAGGTGGGTAGAATATAGTTGTGCATTAATTGGCTGTTGATTGCTGGTGTTGACTTCTTGATGTGTAGTGCCTCGCAAACGTCAAGCCGCCTGCTATCGCTGTATCTATCGATGATTTCTGTGTTGTTTACTAGGATTTCTCTGGCGATGGTTTGGTTGTGGGAAGAGATTATATGTTCCTTAATGGAGCCCTGTTGCTTATGCATCGTTAAACGCCTAGAAAGAGATGTTGTTGTCTTGCCTATATACTGGGTTTTTTGGAGCTTACAGTCCCCAAGAGGGCATTTGAAGGCATAGACGACGTTAGTCTCTTTTAAAGCGTTCTGTTTTGTGTCTGGAGAGTTTCTCATGAGTAGGCTGGCCGTTTTTCTGTTTTTATAGTAAATCGTCAGTTGTATCCTCTGATTTTTGTCTGTAGGGATAACGTTTCTATTAACAATATCTTTCAGGACCCTTTCCTCCGTTTTATGAGCTGTGGAAAAGAAGTTCCTGTAAAATAGTCTAATAGGGGGTATAGGTGTTGTGTTAGTTGTCTCTTCTGAGGTTGCATGGCGTTTCACTTTCCTTCTTATGATGTCTTCGACGAAACCATTGGAGAAGCCGTTGTTGACTAGGACCTGCCTTACCCTACAGAGTTCTTCGTCGACTTGCTTCCATTCTGAGCTGTGGCTGAGAGCACGGTCGACATATGCGTTAACAACACTCCTCTTGTACCTGTCTGGGCAGTCGCTGATGGCATTTAGGCACATTCCTATGTTCGTTTCCTTAGTGTAGACTGCAGTGTGGAAACCTCCGCTCTTTTCCATGACTGTTACATCTAGAAAGGGCAGCTTCCCATCCTTTTCCATCTCGTAAGTGAAACGCAGCACGGAACTCTGCTCAAATGCCTCCTTCAGCTCCTGCAGATGTCTGACATCAGGTACCTGTGTAAAAATGTCGTCAACATACCTGCAGTATATGGCCGGTTTCAAGTTCATGTCGACTAAGACTTTTTGCTCGATGGTACCCATGTAGAAGTTTGCAAACAGGACACCTAGGGGAGAACCCATGGCGACCCCATCTACTTGCTTATACATACAGACCAACATCACCTCAGCACTGAAACAAGGATTATCAAGAAACTAACAACATTATATGGAGGACCTATGGCAATTCCACGACCAAGAGATGGCTTCCTGAACCTTGCAAGAATTAACCTCACTGAGGACCAAGTCACTCTCCTAAATCTGGGCATAAACTGTCATGTTATGTCCAGACCGAGTGAGATGGCCCGGAAAGTAGAGTTGGAAATTCTGTTGGATGACATATTCGACCTCGAGACACAAAAGAAGGTCACTACCAAAGATACCTTACAAGCAGAACTTATTGCAGAAGGAGGAAAGAATCGAGGCAATTACAGAAGCACCATACTGTCCCCCGAGCTCAAAGCGGCAGCTAAAAGCCTTCGTGAGAACAAGGAGATAGTTGTCAGGAGAGGTGACAAGTCGCCAATATATGTCATTCTTAAAAAAGACGAATATCTGGCGAAAATGAACATCATACTCTCTGACCAAACTAAGTTCCAAAGGGTAACGAAGGACACTACAGCCGAATTAAAAGCAAAGGTCAACAAACTGATCGAAACTGTGAACGCCAAGAAATCCGGACTCCACCTGCCAAAGATCATTGGGGAATATAAACCTGGATATGCGTATGGAAATGTCAAGACACACAAGCCTGGAAACCCACTTCGGCCAATCATTAGCCAGATACCCACACCCACGTACAGACTGGCGAAGCGACTCAACGGCCTGCTGACTCCTTATGTTCCTTGCGCCTTCAGCCTGAAGTCTCCAAAGGAATTTGTTGACTTACTGCGGGGCACACGGGCCACAGGGATAAGAGCCTCGTTGGACGTAGAATCGCTGTTTACCAACGTACCTGTGGACGAGACAATCGGGATGATAGCCGACATAGTGTATCGTGATCCAGCCTGTACTCCTCTTGACATACCAGAAAATATTCTGAGGAAACTACTCCAAGCTTGTACTAAAGAGGCACCCTTCTTGAGCCCGGATGGGCACATGTATAAGCAAGTAGATGGGGTCGCCATGGGTTCTCCCCTAGGTGTCCTGTTTGCAAACTTCTACATGGGTACCATCGAGGAAAAAGTCTTAGTCAACATGAACTTGAAACCGGCCATATACTGCAGGTATGTTGACGACATTTTTACACAGGTACCTGATGTCAGACATCTGCAGGAGCTGAAGGAGGCATTTGAGCAGAGTTCCGTGCTGCGTTTCACTTACGAGATGGAAAAGGATGGGAAGCTGCCCTTTCTAGATGTAACAGTCATGGAAAAGAGTGGAGGTTTCCACACTGCAGTCTACACTAAGGAAACGAACATAGGAATGTGCCTAAATGCCAACAGCGACTGCCCAGACAGGTACAAGAGGAGTGTTGTTAACGCATATGTCGACCGTGCTCTCAGGCACAGCTCAGAATGGAAGCAAGTCGACGAAGAACTCTGTAGGGTAAGGCAGGTCCTAGTCAACAACGGCTTCTCCTATGGTTTCGTCGAAGACATCATAAGAAGGAAAGTGAAACGCCATGCAACCTCTGAAGAGACAACTAACACAACACCTATACCCCCTATTAGACTATTTTACAGGAACTTCTTTTCCACAGCTCATAAAACGGAGGAAAGGGTCCTGAAAGATATTGTTAATCTTTACTGTTAATCTTTAATATTGTTACTTTATCCCTACAGACAAAAATCAGAGGATACAACTGACGATTTACTATAAAACCAGAAAAACGGCCAGCCTACTCATGAGAAACTCTCCAGAAACAAAACAGAACGCTTTAAAAGAGACTAACGTCGTCTATGCCTTCAAATGCCCTCTTGGGGACTGTAAGCTCCAAAAAACCCAGTATATAGGCAAGACAACAACATCTCTTTCTAGGCGTTTAACGATGCATAAGCAACAGGGCTCCATTAAGGAACATATAATCTCTTCCCACAACCAAACCATCGCCAGAGAAATCCTAGTAAACAACACAGAAATCATCGATAGATACAGCGATAGCAGGCGGCTTGACGTTTGCGAGGCACTACACATCAAGAAGTCAACACCAGCAATCAACAGCCAATTAATGCACAACTATATTCTACCCACCTCAAGACTCCGCTCCAATATAGAAGCATCAAGAAATATGGACCAATAGGCTTTCTACAAACACTTCTATTCAATACCCATTGTTTCGTGTTCTGTCTTGTGTTGATGAAATTAATACCCTATTAATGCCACCTCTTGTTCTGTCTTGTGTTGATGAAATTAATACCCTATTAATGCCACCTCACCCCATCCACCTCACTCAAATATAGATATAAAATCGGAGATACGTAAGTTCTATTCAGTTGTGTATTCGTAAACTAAAGTCTTTGAAAATGTAATAAGTTTTACGAAACGCGCTCGTGTCGCGTCAGACTAGAAATAAAAATGAATTTTGGAGAATTGATTTTTGATTTACCTCCAACAGTGAAAAGAAATGTACGAAAGATTGAGAAAATTCGTGTTAGAATTATTAATCTTACTTTTTCGGTCATATTTAATAATATATGTCTACAGGAAAGACTGCTACCAAAATATACTAATATTAAAGCGCACGACCCAGCAGCAAGGAATCAAGCCTTCACGATAAAATATCGCCAGGATCTGATTCGTGATCAGATATACAAGGCAGAGAATGAAATCAAAGACAACAAAACGCAACTACTTCATGCTACAAACGAGTGGAGAAATAGCAACATCGACGAAAGTATCCGTACCCGCATTGAACAACACCTCGACATCCTCACAGACCAACATCACCTCAGCACTGAAACAAGGATTATCAAGAAACTAACAACATTATATGGAGGACCTATGGCAATTCCACGATCAAGAGATGGCTTCCTTAACCTTGCAGGAATTAACCTCACTGAGGACCAAGTCACTCTCCTAAATCTGGGCATAAACTGTCATGTTATGTCCAGACCGAGTGAGATGGCCCGGAAAGTAGAGTTGGAAATTCTGTTGGATGACATATTCGACCTCGAGACACAAAAGGTCACTACCAAAGATACCTTACGAGCAGAACTTATTGCAGAAGGAGGAAAGAATCGAGGCAATTACAGAAGCACCATACTGTCCCCCGAGTTCAAAGCGGCAGCTAAAAGCCTTCGTGAGAACAAGGAGATAGTTGTCAGGAGAGGTGACAAGTCGCCAATATATGTCATTCTTAAAAAAGACGAATATCTGGCGAAAATGAACATCATACTCTCTGACCAAACTAAGTTCCAAAGGGTAACGAAGGACACTACAGCCGAATTAAAAGCAAAGGTCAACAAACTGATCGAAACTGTGAACGCCAAGAAATCCGGACTCCACCTGCCAAAGATCATTGGGGAATATAAACCTGGATATGCGTATGGAAATGTCAAGACACACAAGCCTGGAAACCCACTTCGGCCAATCATTAGCCAGATACCCACACCCACATACAGACTGGCGAAGCGACTCAACGGCCTGCTGACTCCTTATGTTCCTTGCGCCTTCAGCCTGAAGTCTCCAAAGGAATTTGTTGACTTACTGCGGGGCACACGGGCCACAGGGATAAGAGCCTCGTTGGACGTAGAATCGCTGTTTACCAACGTACCTGTGGACGAGACAATCGGGATGATAGCCGACAGAATGTATCGTGATCCAGCCTGTACTCCTCTTGACATACCAGAAAATATTCTGAGGAAACTACTCCAAGCTTGTACTAAAGAGGCACCCTTCTTGAGCCCGGATGGGCACATGTATAAACAAGTAGATGGGGTCGCCATGGGTTCTCCCCTAGGTGTCCTGTTTGCAAACTTCTACATGGGTACCATCGAGCAAAAAGTCTTAGTCGACATGAACTTGAAACCGGCCATATACTGCAGGTATGTTGACGACATTTTTACACAGGTACCTGATGTCAGACATCTGCAGGAGCTGAAGGAGGCATTTGAGCAGAGTTCCGTGCTGCGTTTCACTTACGAGATGGAAAAGGATGGGAAGCTGCCCTTTCTAGATGTAACAGTCATGGAAAAGAGCGGAGGTTTCCACACTGCAGTCTACACTAAGGAAACGAACATAGGAATGTGCCTAAATGCCAACAGCGACTGCCCAGACAGGTACAAGAGGAGTGTTGTTAACGCATATGTCGACCGTGCTCTCAGGCACAGCTCAGAATGGAAGCAAGTCGACGAAGAACTCTGTAGGGTAAGGCAGGTCCTAGTCAACAACGGCTTCTCCAATGGTTTCGTCGAAGACATCATAAGAAGGAAAGTGAAACGCCATGCAACCTCTGAAGAGACAACTAACACAACACCTATACCCCCTATTAGACTATTTTACAGGAACTTCTTTTCCACAGCTCATAAAACGGAGGAAAGGGTCCTGAAAGATATTGTTAATAGAAACGTTATCCCTACAGACAAAAATCAGAGGATACAACTGACGATTTACTATAAAACCAGAAAAACGGCCAGCCTACTCATGAGAAACTCTCCAGAAACAAAACAGAACGCTTTAAAAGAGACTAACGTCGTCTATGCCTTCAAATGCCCTCTTGGGGACTGTAAGCTCCAAAAAACCCAGTATATAGGCAAGACAACAACATCTCTTTCTAGGCGTTTAACGATGCATAAGCAACAGGGCTCCATTAAGGAACATATAATCTCTTCCCACAACCAAACCATCGCCAGAGAAATCCTAGTAAACAACACAGAAATCATCGATAGATACAGCGATAGCAGGCGGCTTGACGTTTGCGAGGCACTACACATCAAGAAGTCAACACCAGCAATCAACAGCCAATTAATGCACAACTATATTCTTCCCACCTCAAGACTCCGCTCCAATATAGAAGCATCAAGAAATATGGACCAATAGGCTTTCTACAAACACTTCTATTCAATACCCATTGTTTCGTGTTCTGTCTTGTGTTGATGAAATTAATACCCTATTAATGCCACCTCTTGTTCTGTCTTGTGTTGATGAAATTAATACCCTATTAATGCCACCTCACCCCATCCACCTCACTCAAATATAGATATAAAATCGGAGATACGTAAGTTCTATTCAGTTGTGTATTCGTAAACTAAAGTCTTTGAAAATGTAATAAGTTTTATGAAACGCGCTCGTGTCGCGTCAGACTAGAAATAAAAATGAATTTTGGAGAATTGATTTTTGATTTACCTCCAACAGTGAAAAGAAATGTACGAAAGATTGAGAAAATTCGTGTTAGAATTATTAATCTTACTTTTTCGGTCATATTTAATAATATATATATATATATATATATATATATATATATATATATATATATATATATATATATATATATATATATATATATATATATATATATATATATTGGTGTATACTGGCAGCAGGTTTTCTTTCAAACATGTTTCATTGAATATGACCGCATATTCTGTATTTATTATTTTCTGGTTTAGGGCTTCTATCCCTCTAACTATTTTCTTAGCATCAGGGCTTATTTGAAATAGGAGTTCTCCAAAACTCATTTTCGTACTTTTAAGGTGAAGAAAAGAAGTGATTTACTATAGAGTGTATTACACTTATTTGTATAATTTGCACGACGTTTCGAACCTCCATGGTTCATTCTCAAGTGAACAGATCTTACAATACTAGTTGATTTTATACCCGCATTAGGTCAGGTGATAATATAATGAAGGTGAAAACATGGGGGGATACATAAGGGATAAACATAGGGGCTGCAGAAGGCTTATTGGCCCATACGAGGCATCTCCTATCTAAACACAAAGATTAATCCAGTGTAATTGGCCTGTTATGTTATGTTCAACAGGCCAATTTCATCAGTCCACAAGGAGACATGTATTTACAAATAGACGGAGTAGCAATGGGCTCCCCCTTAGGAGTTTTATTTGCTAATTTTTATATGGGAACCATCGAAGATAGGGTCTTCAGTAGCAGACAAAAACCAACTGTATACTGCCGTTATGTAGATGACATATTCGTAATAGTAAAAGACTCAGATGAACTAATTGACCTAAAAAGACAAATCAACCATGCACAGTGAACATATAAAAGAGGAAAGAATAATGAAAGAAATAATCCGTAAAGGAGTAAAAAGCACTACTCCTAACCAAAACATAAACCTGATAATATTCTACAAAACCAAGAAGACTTCCGAACTCCTTATCAAAAACAGCCCGAAGCCGACGGAGAACCCTCTACAGCAGTCAAGCGTTGTATACATGTACACTTGCCCCCACGAAGGATGTAACCTTCAATGTAAGTACATAGGTATGACGTCGACCAAGCTGACGAGGCGTTTGACATGCCATCTGCAATCTGGTGCCCCTAGGAATCACATGAGACAAGCCCATGACATTACTCTAACAAGAGAAATGTTGAACAAGAATACTTGCATAATAGACAAAACCCAAGATTCAAGAAGATTACAAATTCTTGAGGCAATTCACATAAGAATAGAGCGACCTACCATGAACACCCAAATCACGGAACTATTTACTCTACCCACCATGAGAGTAAGGACAAGACAAGAACATATCGATGCCAACACAGAAGACAATGTCCAACATAACAGGCCAATTACACTGGATTAATCTTTGTGTTTAGATAGGAGATGCCTCGTATGGGCCAATAAGCCTTCTGCAGCCCCTATGTTTATCCTTTATGTATCCCCCCATGTTTTCACCTTCATTATATTATCACCTGACCTAATGCGGGTATAAAATCAACTAGTATTGTAAGATCTGTTCACTTGAAAATGAACCATGGAGGTTCGAAACGTCGTGCAAATTATACAAATAAGTGTAATACACTCTATAGTAAATCACTTCTTTTCTTCACCTTAAAAGTACGAAAATGAGTTTTGGAGAACTCCTATTTCAAATAAGCCCTGATGCTAAGAAAATAGTTAGAGGGATAGAAGCCCTAAACCAGAAAATAATAAATACAGAATATGCGGTCATATTCAATGAAACATATATATATATATATATATATATATATATATATATATATATATATATATATATATATATATATGCAGGCGGGGAAGTGGTTCAAATAGCTTCGACTATCACTTCCTTATGTCCAGTCGTGATGGTTAAGCGGATTAAGGAGTCCTGTAGTTACCAGTTGCGTTGCTCCTGGGAGTATGAGTTCGAGTCACTTCTGGGGTGTGAGTTTTCAGTCGCATATAGTCCTGGGGACCAATCAGGCTTGTTTGCATATATATATATATATGTATAATATACATGTATATATATGTATATATATATATATGTCGTACCTAATAGCCAGAACGCACTTCTCTGCCTACTATGCAAGGCCCGATTTGCCTAATAAGCCAAGTTTTCATGAATTAATTGTTTTTCGACTACCTAACCTACCTAACCTAACCTAACCTAACTTTTTCGGCTACCTAACCAAACCTAACCTATAAAGATAGGTTAGGTTAGGTTAGGTAGGGTTGGTTAGGTTCGGTCATATATCTACGTTAATTTTAACTCCAATAAAAAAAAATTGACCTCATACATAATGAAATGGGTAGCTTTATCATTTCATAAGAAAAAAAATAGAGAAAATATATTAATTCAGGAAAACTTGGCTTATTAGGCAAATCGGGCCTTGAATAGTAGGCCAAAAAGTGAGTTCTGGCTACTAGGTACGACATATATATATATATATATATATATATATATATATATATATATATATATATATATATATATATATATATATATATATATATATATATATATGTCGTACCTAGTAGCCAGAACGCACTTATCAGCCTACAATGCAAGGCCCGATTTGCCTAATAAGCCAAGTTTTCATGAAATAATATGTTTTCTCTAGTTTTTTTCTTACGAAATGATAAAGCTACCCATTTCATTATGTATGAGGTCAATTTTTTTTAATGGAGTTAAAATTAACGTAGATATATGACCGAACCTAACCAACCCTACCTAACCTAACCTAGCCTATCTTCATAGGTTAGGTTCGGTTAGGTAGCAGAAAAAGTTAGGTTAGGTTAGGTTAGGTAGGTTAGGTAGTCGAAAAAACATTAATTCATGAAAACTTGGCTTATTAGGCAAATCGGGCCTTGAATAGTAGGCTGATAATTACGTTCTGGCTATTAGGTACGACATATATATATATATATATATATTGTTTCGTGTTCTGTCTTGTGTTGATGAAATTAATAAGAATAGAGCGACCTACCATGAACACCCAAATCACGGAACTATTTACTCTACCCACCATGAGAGTAAGGACAAGACAAGAACATATCGATGCCAACACAGAAGACAATGTCCAACATAACAGGCCAATTACACTGGATTAATCTTTGTGTTTAGATAGGAGATGCCTCGTATGGGCCAATAAGCCTTCTGCAGCCCCTATGTTTATCCCTTATGTATCCCCCCATGTTTTCACCTTCATTGTATTATCACCTGACCTAATGCGGGTATAAAATCAACTAGTATTGTAAGATCTGTTCACTTGAGAATGAACCATGGAGGTTCGAAACGTCGTGCAAATTATACAAATAAGTGTAATACACTCTATAGTAAATCACTTCTTTTCTTCACCTTAAAAGTACGAAAATGAGTTTTGGAGAACTCCTATTTCAATTAAGCCCTGATGCTAAGAAAATAGTTAGAGGGATAGAAGCCCTAAACCAGAAAATAATAAATACAGAATATGCGGTCATATTCAATGAAACATGTTTGAAAGAAAACCTGCTGCCAGTATACACCAATATATATATATGTATATATATGTATGTATATATATATATATATATATATACATATATATATGTATATATATGTATGTATATATATGTATGTATATATATGTATGTATATATATATATATATGTATATATATATATATATATATATATATATATATATATATATATATATATATTTTACAGAAACCACACACTTATATAACAATCAGTGTTCGAAGACCTCGTCCAGCTCTTCGGGGGTCGGGTGCGCACCCAAGATACAGCACGCATTTCCCCTCTGAACAGCGACACTGAGGCGCTGGAACATGAAACTGGGTCTCTAGTCTTCCCAATGAGTTCCTCACCCAGCTCCTTCAGGAACTTAAGTGCACATTTACCCCAGAGCTGCCCAGAGTCTCAGAAGCATATATATATATATATATATACAGAGAGAGAGAGAGACATATGTCGTACCTGGTAGCCAGAACGCACTTCTCAGCCTACTATGCAATGCCCGATTTGCCTAATAAGCCAAGTTTTCCTGAATTAATATATTTTTTCTAATTTTTTTCTTATGAAATGATAAAGCTACCCATTTCATTATGTATGAGGTCAATTTTTTTTTATTGGAGTTAAAATTAACGTAGATATATGACCGAACCTAACCAAGCCTACCTAACCTAACCTAACCTATCTTTATACGTTAGGTTAGGTTAGGTAGCCGAAAAATAGAGGTTAGGTAAGGTTAGGTAGGTTAAGCCGCTTAAGTAGCCAGAACGCACTTCTCAGAAGTGCGTTCTGGCTACTAGGTACGACATATATATATATATATATATATATATATATATATATATATATATATATATATATATATATATATATATATATATATGCACAACTCTCCTAAACACGAGAGTGAAGTTATACAACTTTAGAACACTTTCCCACCAGGAGACTCGAACCCTAGCCAGCACAGAAGCCTTCCAGCAACTGGCATAATAGGTACGCCTTTAACCCACTGCACCATGCTCAGACCCTTAAAAGAGATGGTAATTTTGGAGTATTTATACACACCAAAGACCACCATCTCTCAAGAGCACTAGAGCAAGTGAGGGGTCATTTTTACGTTTTTCATCAAGTCCCTGTTAATATGGGAGAACACTGTGTCTATGCTTGATGCACAACTCTCCTAAACACGAGAGTGAAGTTATACAACTTTAGAACACTTTCCCACCAGGAGACTCGAACCCTAGCCAGCACAGAAGCCTTCCAGCAACTGGCATAACAGGTACGCCTTTAACCCACTGCACCACGCTCAGACCCTTAAAAGAGATGGTAATTTCGGAGTATTTATACACACCAAAGACCACCAACTCCCAAGAGCACTAGAGCAAGTGAGGGGTCATTTTTACGTTTTTCATCAAGTCCCTGTTAATATGGGAGAACACTGTGTCTATGCTTGATGCACAACTCTCCTAAACACGAGAGTGAAGTTATACAACTTTAGAACACTTTCCCACCAGGAGACTCGAACCCTAGCCAGCACAGAAGCCTTCCAGCAACTGGCATAATAGGTACGCCTTTAACCCACTGCACCACGCTCAGACCCTTAAAAGAGATGGTAATTTCGGAGTATTTATACACACCAAAGACCACCATCTCCCAAGAGCACTAGAGCAAGTGAGGGGTCATTTTTACGTTTTTCATCAAGTCCCTGTTAATATGGGAAAACACTGTGTCTATGCTTGATGCACAACTCTCCTAAACACGAGAGTGAAGTTATACAACTTTAGAACACTTTCCCACCAGGAAAGTGTTCTAAACTCTGGAGAGTTTCTCATGAGTAGGCTGGCCGTTTTTCTGGTTTTATAGTAAATCGTCAGTTGTATCTTCTGATTTTTGTCTGTAGGGATAACGTTTCTACTGACAATATCTTTCAGGACCCTTTCCTTCGTTTTATGGGCTGTGGAAAAGAAGTTCCTGTAAAATTGTCTAATAGGGGGTATAGGTGTTGTGTTAGTTGTCTCTTCAGAGGTTCATGGCGTTTCACTTTCCTTCTTATGATGTCTTCCACGAAACCATTGGAGAAGCCATTGTTGACTCGGACCTGCCTTACCCTACAGAGTTCTTCTTCGACTTGCCAAAAAATCGTCTGACAAAAATCAGAAGATACAACTGACGATTTACTATAAAACCAGAAAAACGGCCAGCCTACTCATGAGAAACTCTCCAGACACAAAGCAGAACGCTTTAAAAGAGACCAACGTCGTCTATGCCTTCAAATGCCCTCTTGGGGACAGTAAGCCTCAAAAAACCCAGTATATAGGCAAGACAACAACATCTCTTTCCAGGCGTTTAACGATGCATAAGCAACAGTGCTCCATTAAGGAACATATAATCTCTTCCCACAACCAAACCATCACCAGAGAAATATTAGCAAACAACACAGAAATCATCGATAGATACAGCGATAGCAGACGGCTTGACGTCTGCGAGGCATTACACATCAAGAAGTCAACACCAGCAATCAACAGCCAATTAATGCACAACTATATTCTACCCACTTCAAGACTCCGCTCCAATATAGAAGCATCAAGAAATATGGACCAATAGGCTTTCTACAATTACTTCCATTCAATACCCATTGTTTCGTGTTCTGTCTTGTGTTTGAATTTAATACCCATTCAATACCCATTGTTGAAAGTTTGTTTTCACCTCATCCACCTCACCCAAATGTAGATATAAACTCGAAAATGTGTAAGCTCTATTCAGTTTCAGTTGTGTGTTTGTAAACTAAAGTCTTTGAAAATGTAATAAGTTATACGAAACGCGCTCAAGTGTCGCGTCAGACTAGAAATAAAAATGAATTTTGGAGAATTGATCATTTGAATTACCACCAACAGTGAAAAGAAATGTAAGAAAGATAGAGAAAATTCGTGTTAGAGTTATTAATCTTACTTTTTCGGTCATATTTAATAATATATGTCTACAGGAAAGAATGCTACCAAAATATACTAATATATATATATATATATATATATATATATATATATATATATATATATATATATATATATATATATATATATATATATATATATATATATATATATGTCGTACCTAATAGCCAGAACGCACTTCTCAGCCTACTATGCAAGGCCCGATTTGCCTAACACGCCAAGTTTTCCTGAATTAATATATTTTCTCTAATTTTTTTCTTATGAAATGATAAAGCTACCCATTTCATTATGTATGAGGTCAATTTTTTTTTATTAGAGTTAAAATTAACGTAGATATATGACCGAACCTAACCATCCCTACCTAACCTAACCTATCTTTTATAGGTTAGGTTCGGTTAGGTAGCAGAAAAAGTTAGGTTAGGTCAGGTAGGTTAGGTAGTCGAAAAACAAATAATTCATGAAAACTTGGCTTATTAGGCAAATTGGGCCTTGCATAGTAGGCTGAGAAGTGCGTTCTGGCTACTAGGTACGACATATATATATATATATATATATATATATATATATATATATATATATATATATATATATAATATATATATATATATATATATATATATATATATATATATATATATATATATATATATATGTCGTACCTAGTAGCCAGAACGCACTTCACAGCCTACTATGCAAGGCCCGATTTGCCTAATAAGCCAAGTTTTCCTGAATTAATATATTTTCTCTAAATTTTTTCTTATGAAATGATAAAGCTACCCATTTCATTATGTACGAGGTCAATTTTTTTTATTGGAGTTAAAATTAACGTAGATATATGACCGAACCTAACCAACCCTACCTAACCTAACCTAAGCTATCTTTATAGGTTAGGTTAGGTTAGGTAGCCGAAAAAGTTAGGTTAGGTTAGGTTAGGTAGGTTAGGTAGTCGAAAAACAATTAATTCATGAAAACTTGGCTTATTAGGCAAATTGGGCCTTGCATAGTAGGCTGAGAAGTGCGTTCTGGCTACTAGGTACGACATATATATATATATATATATATATATGCTTCTGAGACTCTGGGCGGCTCTGGGGTAAATGTGCACTTAAGTTCCTGAAGGAGCTGGGCGAGGAACTCATTGGGAAGACTAGAGACCCAGTTTCATGTTCCAGCGCCTCAGTGTCGCTGTTCAGAGGGGAAATGCGTGCTGTATCTTGGGTGCGCACCCGAGCCCCGAAGAGCTGGACGAGGTCTTCGAACACTGATTGTTATATAAGTGTGTGTTTTCTGTAAACTATATATATATATATATATATATATATATATATATATATATATATATATATATATATATATATATATATATATCTTTGGACAACACCCACCAGTGAGACTCGAACCCAGAAAGCACAACTACCTTCCAGTAGCTGCCATAACTAGTATGCTTTAACCCACTACACCATCAGACCCTACAAAAGAAGTAGAGACTTCGAGATATATATACATCTCAAACATCTCCACTTCCCGAGGGCACCAGATGAGTGTGAGGTTAGTCTGCATTTTTCGTCAAGCCACTGTCAATGTGAGAGAACTCGTGTCCAGCTTATAAGCCTATACTTGCATAAACCACAAGGGAAGATTAACAATCTTTGGACAACACCCACCAGTGAGACTCGAACCCAGAAAGCACAACTACCTTCCAGTAGCTGCCATAACTAGTATGCTTTAACCCACTACACCATCAGACCCTACAAAAGAAGTAGAGACTTCGAGATATATATACATCTCAAACATCTCCACTTCCCGAGGGCACCAGATGAGTGTGAGGTTAGTCTGCATTTTTCGTCAAGCCACTGTCAATGTGAGAGAACTCGTGTCCAGCTTATAAGCCTATACTTGCATAAACCACAAGGGAAGATTAACAATCTTTGGACAACACCCACCAATGAGACTCGAACCCAGAAAGCACAACTACCTTCCAGTAGCTGCCATAACTAGTATGCTTTAACCCACTACACCATCAGACCCTACAAAAGAAGTAGAGACTTCGAGATATATATACATCTCAAACATCTCCACTTCCCGAGGGCACCAGATGAGTGTGAGGTTAGTCTGCATTTTTCGTCAAGCCACTGTCAATGTGAGAGAACTCGTGTCCAGCTTATAAGCCTATACTTGCATA
The DNA here is from genome assembly GCF_040958095.1 of Procambarus clarkii. Taxonomy (NCBI): domain Eukaryota; kingdom Metazoa; phylum Arthropoda; class Malacostraca; order Decapoda; family Cambaridae; genus Procambarus; species Procambarus clarkii. The sequence goes on along the minus strand of NC_091222.1, from coordinate 20,829,966 downwards.
AACCACAAGGGAAGATTAACAATCTTTGGACAACACGCACCAGTGAGACTCGAACCCAGAAAGCACAACTACCTTTCAGTAGCTGCCATAACTAGTATGCTTTAACCCACTACACCATCAGACCCTACAAAAGAAGTAGAGACTTCGAGATATATATACATCTCAAACATCTCCACTTCCCGAGGGCACCAGATGAGTGTGAGGTTAGTCTGCATTTTTCGTCAAGCCACTGTCAATGTGAGAGAACTCGTGTCCAGCTTATAAGCCTATACTTGCATAAACCACAAGTGAAGATTAACAATCTTTGGACAACACCCACCAGTGAGACTCGAACCCAGAAAGCACAACTACCTTCCAGTAGCTGCCATAACTAGTATGCTTTAACCCACTACACCATCAGACCCTACAAAAGAAGTAGAGACTTCGAGATATATATACATCTCAAACATCTCCTCTTCCCGAGGGCACCATCTACTTCTTTCATCACTTCCTTATGTCCGGTCATGATGGTCAAGCGGATTAAGGCGTCCTGTAGTTACCAGTTGCATTGCTCCTGGGAGTATGGGTTCGAGTCACTTCTGGGGTGTGAGTTTTCCGTCGCATATAGTCCTGGGGACCATTCAGGCTTGTTCGCATTTGTGTTCCTCACGTGTGCCCCAAAGAATGAGGTGATTTGATAAAACGCTATGCCCAAGATTGCCATCTGAGTGCCGGCGGGGAAGTGGTTCAAATAGCTTTGGCTATCACTTCGTTATGTCCGGTCGTGATGGTCAAGCGGATTAAGGCGTCCTGTAGTTACCAGTTGCGTTGCTCCTGGGAGTATGGATTCGAGTCACTTTTGGGGTGTGAGTTTTCAGTCATATATATATATATATATATATATATATATATATATATATATATATATATATATATATATATATATATATATATATATATATATATATATATATATATATGTCGTACCTAGTAGCCAGAACTCACTTCTGAGCCTACTATGCAAGGCCCGATTTGCCTAATAAGCCAAGTTTTCATGAATTAATTGCTTTTCGACTACCTAACCTACCTAACCTAACCTAACCTAACTTTTTCGGCTACCTAACCTAACCTAACCTATAAAGATAGGTTAGGTTAGGTTAGGTAGGGTTGGTTAGGTTCGGTCATATATCTACGTTAATTTTAACTCCAATAAAAAAAAATTCACCTCTTACATAATGAAATGGGTTGCTTTATCATTTCATAAGAAAAAAATTAGAGAAAATATATTATTTCATGAAAACTAGGCTTATTAGGCAAATCGGGCCTTGCATTGTAGGCTGAAAAGTGAGTTCTGGCTATTAGGTACGACATATATATATATATATATATATATATATATATATATATATATATATATATATATATATATATATATATATATATATGTCGTAGCTAGTAGCCAGAATGCACTTCTCAGCCTACTATGCAAGGCCCGATTTGCCTAATAAACCAAGTTTTCATGAATTAATGTTTTTTCGACTACCTAACCTACCTAACCTAACCTAACCTAACTTTTTCGGCTACCTAACCTAACCTAACCAAAAAGATAGGTTAGGTTAGGTAGAGTTGGTTAGGTTCGGTCATATATATCTACGTTAATTTTAACTCCAATAAAAAAAAATTGACCTCATACATTATGAAAAGGGTAGCTTTATCATTTCATAAGACAAAAATTAGAGAAAATATATTAATTCAGGAAAACTTGGCTTATTAGGCAAATCGGGCCTTGCATAGTAGGCTGAGAAGTGCGTTCTGGCTACTAGGTACGACATATATATATATATATATATATATATATATATATATATATATATATATATATATATATATATATATATATATATATATATGTATATATTATTAAATATGACCGAAAAAGTAAGATTGTGTATCGTGATCCGGCCTGTACTCTTCTTGACATACCAGAAAACATTCTAAGGAAACTACTCCAAGCTTGTACTAAAGAGGCACCCTTCTTGAGCCCGGATGGGCACATGTATAAGTAAGTAGATTTGGTCGCCATGGGTTCTCCCCTAGGTGTCCTGTTTGCGAACTTCTACATGGGTACTATCGAACAGAAGGTCTTTGTCGACATGAACTTTAAACCGGCCATATACTGCAGGTATCTTGACATTTTTACACAGGTACCTGATGTCAGACATCTGCAGGAGCTGAAAGAGGCATTTGAACGGAATTCTGTGTTGCGTTTCACTTACGAGATGGAGAAGGATGGGAAGCTGCCCTTTCTAGATGTAACAGTCATGGAAAGGAGCGGAGGTTTCCACACTGCAGTCTACACTAAGGAAACAAACATTAGGAATGTGCCTCAATGCCAACAGTGACTACCCAGACAGGTACAAGAGGAGTGTCGTTAACGCTTATGTCAATCGTGCTCTCAGCCACAGCTCAGGATGGAAGCAAGTCGATGAAGAACTCTGTAGGGTAAGGCAGGTCCTAGTCAACAACGGCTTCTCCAATGGTTTCGTTGAAGACATCATAAGAAGGAAGGTGAAACGCCATGCAACCTCTGAAGAGACAACTAACACAACACCTTTACCCCCTATTAGACTATTCTACAGGAACTTCTTTTCCACAGCTCATAAAACGGAAGAAAGGGTCCTGAAAGATATTGTTGATAGGAACGTTATCCCTACAGACAAAAATCAGAAGATACAATTGACGATTTACTATAAAACCAAAAAAACGGCCAACCTACTCATGAGAAACTCTCCAGACACAAAGCAGAACGCTTTAAAAGAGACCAACGTCGTCTATGCCTTTAAATGCCCACTGGGGACTGTAAGCCTCAAAGAACTCAGTATATAGGCAAGACAACAACATCTCTTTCCAGGCGATTAACGATGCATAAGCAACAGGGCTCCATAAAGGAACATAAAATCTCTTCCCACAACCAGACCATCACCAGAGAAATCTTAACAAACAACACAGAAATCATCGATAGATACAGCGATAGCAGGCGGCTTGACATCTGTGAGGCACTACACATCAAGAAGTCAACACCAGCAATCTACAGCCAAATAATGCACAATTATATTCTACCCACCTCAAGACTCCGCACCAATATAGAAACATCAAGAAATATGGGCCAATAGGCCCTTTGCAGTTACTTCCATTCTTCCCTTTAATTTACCCAATTTATACCCATTGTTTTGTGTTCTGTCTTGCGTTGAAAGTTTTGTTCACCTCATCCAAAACTGTTGTAACATATCACCTCACCCAAATGCGGGTATATAAGATGAAAGCTGTTTAAATTATAGCATAGTAGAACTCTGTTTAGTGTTTGCAGGTTATAGTTGTGTGTGTGTAAACTAAAGTCTTTGAAAATGTAATAAGTTATTACGAAACGCGTTCAAGTGTCGCGTCAGACTAAAAATAAAAATGAATTTTGGAGAATTGATTTTTCAATTACCATCGACAGTGAAAAGAAACATAAGAAATATTGAGAAAACTCGTGTTAGAATTATTAATCTTACTTTTTCGGTCATATTTAATAATATATGTTTACAAGAAACATATATACATACATATTATACCAATATATATATATATATATATATATATATATATACATATATATATATATATATATATATATATATATATATATATATATATATATATATATATATATATATATATATATATATATATATATATGAATCTGAGATATATAATATGGAGAGGCCAGGTTGTGGTGAGGAGCCACCATCTGTGGTAGACGGGTTTACAAGGCAGTAGAGGCTTTGTTGCGTAGCCTCGTATAGGTGGGGTGAGGGAATTATGAGGCAAGAGCACTAAACCAGTATGACTATACAACACTTGGGAGGTATGTGGGACAACAGGGTGGTCGAGGCGTCATGGCGACTGGTGGAGGTTCGCGCAGTGTCTCTCCTACAAATATTGACGATACCTTTGAGAACACTGGGGAACCACTGTTGCATACCACACATTTAGATCATGAACGTCACCCGGTCTTAGAAGAGGATCTAGATGGAGATTTCCTAGACAGCAAACATCACAGCAAGGCAAACAGATTGGAGGCGAAACGCCGCCAACTTACAGAGGTAAACAGAGACCATGCCGGCACCACGCGGCCTCAGTATCAACCTCCACAGCTCAACCAAGGTAGGCCAAGTTCTTCTGATTTGCAAACTTTCATCATTGCCTTTGATGGCGAAGAGGAAAATGTGTTCAGAAATAGCCGGGCACAAAGTATCTTATATAATGCCATTCCCAAGATATTCGGGATCAACGTGCACAATATGAGACCAAATAAACAGAAAAACCTGATCACAGTGGACCACAAACATGGTGAAGAACTAAAGCTTTCAGACATTACTGACATCTGTGGCCACAAAGTCAAGTGCTATAAACCACTAGGGGACCGATTAACAAAATATGTAATCCGACATGTGGTAGACATCAGTGTAGACGACATCAAAGCACAACTTGAGACTCATGACATCCCGATCCATGGAATCAAAAAAATTATGCGAAGAACAAACGGAGAACTGAATGATACAGGCACTGCTCTGCTTACCTTTCTAGACTACATCCCCCCTGAGAGGATTTGGTTAAACGGCTTCCTCCATAAACTAGAGGTGTATATACCACGTCCCATTCATTGTTTTAAATGTAAAGGTTTTAACCATACCTGGAAAGGCTGCACCAAAGACATTAAATGTGGGAAATGCTCTGGTTCCCGTTACACGCAAGATTGTACATCAGATACACTTACCTGCTCAAACTGTGGTGGCAATCACGACATTACATTCAAGCAATGTCCTTCATACATAGCAGGAGCAGCAAAAACTAAGGTTCTCCCTACCAACAACCTGCTATACAGTAGTGCACTGAAACAACCTAACACAGCCCATCATCAAACACTACCTCACACTCAAACACAGCCTTTGCGTGTACCTGATATATCTGTCACCGACACTCCCACAACCCCAGGGTCCAACCATCTCTCACAAAATGCACAACTGAGTCCTGATCTTGTTGAAACTCTTGTCACTCGCATTGAAAATGATCTTGTTGAAACTTTTGTCACACGCATCGAAAATGCACTAGAAAAGACGCTGGACCGACTTCTAACTAAATTCTTTACACAAGTAACACAGCCCACCCCTGAGGCTGACCCAAAAGACATCCCATCAACAGCTACAGACACTGACATCCGCCCAAACAAAGCCACCATTGCTGGACACACATTGTTTGAACAGATGATAGAAAAACTCATAAATAACTCCCTAGCACGCCTTACCAAAATCATTCCACAGGCTGACTTGCCACAAACCCAAACCGCCAGTACCAAGAGTAAGACACAGCCCACATCCACATCTAGGTATCCAACACGTACTACTACTGGGATGCCAAGAAAAACAGACACATCCATAACCCACACATCCTAAATGGCTCCCCCTAACCTTCATGACTTGGAACGCAAAAAGCATTAAAACATCCCTCACAGAACTTAAACAATTCCTTTACTCATCCAAACCGGACTTAGCTTTCATAACCGAATCCTGGCTCACTCCCAAACAAAATCCTATTTTTAAAAACTTTCAGATGCAGAGACTGGACAGACCAAACCGTATGGGTGGTGGTATTTTCCTCCTAACACGGAGTAACATGACCTGTAAACCTGTAACGCTTACACATTTTGTGAATGGTAAACTAGAAATTTTAGCATGCCTAATACCCTACAATGGTACACACATATCCTTTCTGGGTATATACAACCCTGGTGGCACAATAAATTTAAATGAACTAGAATTCTATCTTAACCAATTACGGCAACCGATCATTGTTACAGGTGATCTCAATGCCAACCACCCCACATGGAGTAGAGGTACCCAAAATACTGCAGGCACCGATTTATATAACTACTTAGACACTACACCATATATTCTTCTTTCGCCGCCCTACCTTGCAACCTACTTTAACTACAGAACCAATTATGAAGCCTCACTGGACATCTGCTTTGGCTCTGCACACTTTCAACATGAACTACAGTTTCATACTGGACCAGATATTGGAAGTGACCACAAACCCCTCATTATAACGTTTACTAACTTTCAGCCACCAACCCACCCCCCTAACGCTCCCCAAGTGGAACATTAAGAAACTAGATAAGAAAAAATGGGCTGATACTGTCTGTCTCCCAGATACAGACGATGTAGACCCAAACACGTGACTGTCCACAATCACCTCGGCCATAAATTCTGCAGCTACCCAAATGCTCAAGAAAACTTCAGGACATAGGTCCAACAAACCACTTAAACCGTGGTGGAACGCGGAATGTGCACGAACAGTCGCCTTACGCCGAAGAGCCATACAAAAACAAAGACGTCAACCCTCCCTACAGAACTGGGTTAATCTCCGGCGGGCTACAGCAGAAGCCAAAAAAACCATACTGTCAGCAAAGCGAGCATCATGGGCAAAATTTTGTGATAGCCTCACACCCACTACGCCACATTCAAAAGTCTGGGCTACATTTAACAGCATTAAAGGTCGCCCAACATTCCCTTCATTTCCCCTGATGATCAACGGTTCACTCTGTCAAACACCTCAGGAGCGTGCAAATGTTCTTGCTGAATGTCTTAAAGTTACCCTCACAACACCCTTCTTTCATGCCCAAGAACTCCCCCTCAGACAAGAAATTGACCGTGCCATACTGCTACCCATGCCCGGCGTCGACAACATGTACACCTTAAGCGAGCTACAATTAGCCTTAACCCGCCTACCTCTTGGCAAGGCACCTGGAGAGGATGGAATTCCATATGAACTCATTAAATATCTTCCATCAACTGCACATAGTACTCTCCTAAACTATTACAACCTATGCTGGACTCACGGAAATATTCCCTCACAATGGCAGACCAGTATTATTCTTCCGTTCCTTAAACCAGGAAAAGACCCATCCCAACCTGCGTCATATAGACCTATATCCCTACTATCATGTCTCAGTAAAGTCATGGAAAGACTAGTACATACTCGCCTCCAATGATACCTAGAATATAAAAATATTATATCGTCATTCCAAGCTGGATTTCGACCGCAATGCTCCACACTCGATCAAATACTCTGCCTTGAACATGAAATCCTCACCTCCCTCAGAAGCAGCAAATTTTGTATTGTTCTCTACTTAGACCTCAAAGGAGCTTTTGATAGCATTCCTCATACTTGCCTCATCGCAAAGCTTGCGCGTTTAGGCGTACAGGGAAGATTACTTTTATGGTTAAAATCCTATCTTACGAACAGGACCTCTAAAGTCTATATACAAGGCGAGTTTTCCGATGACATCCCAATACAAACGGGTGTCCCATAAGACTCCATAGTAAGCCCAACCCTTTTTGCTGCATTCTTAGCAGATTTGCCTAACACCCATCCTGTTCACCTCTCGGCGTACGCCGACGACTTAATACTGTATTATTCAGACAACGCCTTACCTAATACAGTCTCAACAATGCAATCAGCACTTGACCACCTCATAGATTGGACACAACAATGGGGCCTTCAAGTTACCACTACCAAAACCTATTATCAAATTTTCACTAAAAAAAGACTTGTTCATCTACCCACCCTCACAATACACAACACTCCCATCCAACACGTACGAGAACATAAATACCTTGGCATGCACTTAGACTCGCCCTCACTTACCTGGAAAGCACACATTCAACACCTTAAACAGACGACACAACCCCGACTTGCCATACTTAAGGCCCTCACTGGCACCACCTGGGGAGCACACCATAAAATCCTGCTCCGTTTCTATACAACCTACATTCGCAGCCAACTAGACTATTGTTGCCAAGCATATGCGTCGGCTGCGCCTACTAACCTACAGAGCCTAGAGGTCATCCAAAACAATGCCATGCGACTTATATGTGGTGCAATGGGTTCCACTCCTATCCTCGGACTTTACGGGGAAACGGGCCTCACAAGCCTAGCCACCAGACGAGACATAATGTGTGCCAACTATCTGTCACTCTGTACCACTGCTCACCAGACACACCCATACAAATCAAAAATTAACCCAACAGTTAACCCACATAACCCCCGCTTCCCAACCAATCACTCACAACCTTTCCTCACACGGGCTACAAATAACCTCAATATAGACCTCTCTCTACTCCAAAACTCGGAAACCCAACTTACTGTTCCCCCTATTCCACCCTGGCTTTATACAACTCCTAATACAGCAATACAACTCGAAGACAACATTCCAAAGTCTGCACCAAACTCAGCCATAGCCTCAGTCTTTCTCTCAACAATGAAAAATTGCTACCCAAATACCACAGCGATTTATACAGATGGATCTCGCATCATCATGAACAACGTACCCTCGGTCACTAGCGCTGTATGGATACCGGAATACCATCTCAAGCAGGGATGGCGGTTACCAAACCAACTATCTGTTTTAACAGCTGAATTTTATGCCTTATATCAAGCTCTCCAAATAATCACAACATTACCAATCGGGACATATACAATCTGCAGTGACTCCAAGAGTGCGTTTCAAGCAATTACGTACTCTTCAAAAACGTGCAAGGAGTTTGTTTACCCATGTCTTCAACTTCTTCATGAACATCGATTGAACAGTTATGATACCTCTATCCAATGGGTCCCAGCGCATTGTGGTATTCTTCATAATGAACTAGTAGATCAACTAGCCAAAGCAATGCACAAAACACCTCACATTACCCGTCATCCAATTCCCCATGTTACACGTAAAGGAGCCTTCAAAAATACCATCACCCAAGATTTTGCGACGAAATGGAAAACGTCATGCTCACCTTTGTACTATGGGTCCATTAAAAAGAAATGGGAAACTTGGAAACATGTCAGATATAAAAGCAGAGAAATTGATATAGCGATGACCAGATTAAGGCTGGGACACACCAAACTAGCAGCACACAGCTCTAAGTACAGAACAGACATCAGCGAACTCTGCATCCACTGTCAGGTGCCTGAAACAATCGAACACTATCTCCTTCACTGCTTCCGACATTATAGTGCCAGAGTAAATTTCAAACAAGTACTTATCTCACTTAAAATACCCTTTACCATCGAGCATATATTAGGAGGCGGTGACCATTCGTTACACGAAAAATACCAAATAGTCAAAGCACTGGCTAAATATCTCCAATCGACCAACAAATTGGGTCACATCTGACCCGCGCCACATTTATACCTGGCGCCACCAACAGCTAAACACAGAAAACAACTGCCTCGTGGCAGCCCCAAGGATCAGCTGACGCCATAAACACAACACACCGCCCTACGGTGCGGCAAGTCTCCCTCTAACACACACCTCTGTTGTAGTCGCCGCTCCTCTGTCTACACCACAACGCAACAAGCACTTTTGAAACTCTTATCATCTTCAACATAAACTCCTCTACCAACATGTGTACTGGTGCAGTCATCGGGAGGACAAACCCTTCATGCAAACTGCATCTACTATCAAGAAGAAGATGGGACAACAATTTACGGGCTCACTATAGTTGGTGCTACATTGACATTTCGTTCTGAGTAGCTAAATCTAAAACCACAACATTGGGACAAGTATGGGGCAAGGAACGGAGCCCAATTTTCCCCAGAACATATTACTCCCTTCAATATATCATTAGAACAGATTAAATTGTAATCTTCTGATCAATACTACACTTAGTGCCGGGCAACACCCCCCTCTCCCCCTTCCCGGAAAATACTGCCAGTGGCAGGTTAACTGATAAAGTTATTTTAGGTTTGAATATGTTTAAAAGTATAACTATTCTTAACTGTTGCTGGAGTTTAAACACTATACAGGCATGCAACTCCGTTTCCGTACAGAAATACAACATTAAACTAATAATAAATAGAGAACATTAAGACCGTGGAGGACTGACCTAGACGACAGCAGACGCAGGAAGCCCCTTTACACTTGGTGCGTCCCGCAATGACCTTAGTGGAACACTGACCATTGGTACACCTTCCTCCGGCTCTTGTACACTTCTTGCTCCTCCCACACTTTCTCTTCGACCCTGAATTTTGCCGCGAAGATGTCTCCTTCTCCACCTTCGTCTTTCCTGCCTTCGTCTCTTGGCGCGTCAGTTGTTTCGTCTTCTTTTCCATTTTCTTTGAAGATTTGCTGCCTCTCTTAGAGGAGTTTTTGGACTGGGATTTGGTTTTTCTCAAATGCCCCTTTTTGTTATTATTCATTTTCTTTCCTCTGTTGGTTTTTTTCTTTTTGGTAATATTCTTTGTCTTTTTGTTCATTTTATTTGTCGTTTTAGTCTTACGTGTTTTGTTTTTCCTTTTCTTTTCTTTGCCCTGAAATTCTGTTTTCTTTCTTAGTGTTTGTTTTGTTTTATTTTGTAGCGCTTTCTTCAACTTCTTTGATCGGTTTTTCTTCATTTTTTCCTGTTGCATTTTTCTTATTTTCTTTGGCTGTATTTTCTTTGCTTTCTTCGTAAGATTTTTCTTCGTGTTCTTTGATAGCTTTTTCTTCGTTTTCCCTGGTCGCAATTTATCTACTTGCTTTGGAAATCTTTTCTTTGTTTTCTGTGATACATTTTTCTTCTTCTTCTTCTTCTTCTTTGGTAGTGTTTTCTTTGATTTCTTTGGTTGCGTTTTCTTAGATTTCTTTGGTTGCGTTTTCTTAGATTTCTTTGGTTGCGTTTTCTTAGATTTCTTTGGTTGCGTTTTCTTAGATTTCTTTGGTTGCGTTTTCTTAGATTTCTTTGGTTGCGTTTTCTTTGATTTCTTTGGTTGCGTTTTCTTTGATTTCTTTGGTTGCGTTTTCTTAGATTTCTTTGGTTGCGTTTTCTTAGATTTCTTTGGTTGCGTTTTCTTAGATTTCTTTGGTTGCATTTTCTTAGATTTCTTTGGTTGCGTTTTCTTAGATTTCTTTGGTTGCATTTTCTTAGATTTCTTTGGTTGCGTTTTCTTAGATTTCTTTGGTTGCGTTTTCTTAGATTTCTTTGGTTGCGTTTTCTTAGATTTCTTTGGTTGCGTTTTCTTAGATTTCTTTGGTTGCGTTTTCTTAGATTTCTTTGGTTGCGTTTGCATAGGCTTTTTTGATAGAGTTTTGTAACTTTTTTTTGATCGCATTTTTTCTGTTTTGTTTGGTCGTGTTTTCTTCGTTTTCTTTAACATCTTTTGCCTTATTTTCTTTTTTATCCTTTTCTTTGTTTTTCTAGTGTTGTTTTTCTTTGTCTTCGCCGTTAAGTTGTTAACCTTTGTTTTCCTTGAGTTCCTCTTGGTGTGTGTTGCCTCAACGACGTTTGATTCTAATTCTTTCTTAAGTTTTGCTTTGTTCTTTATATTCGTCGTCTTGACTATTCTTGGTGCTGCAACACTTTTCAAATTGTTATCTCTTTTACTTGTTTTTCCTTCACCCTTTTTTAGATTTTTCACATTTCTTTGTTTCTCGAAGTTGTTTATGGGACTTATTTTTAGGCTCGTCTTTTCACTCATTTTCTTCATCTTTCTTGGCCTTTTAGTCTTTCGAGATTTTAGCGTTTTGTTCTTGTTGTGTTCAAGGTCCCGTTGGCCTCCTGCCTTCCTTATATTTCCGTGTTCTTTCTTTCTCTTTCTTTTGTCTTCCCCACTCTTCTGTTTACTCCTTTGTCTTTCATGTTTGTACTTTCCTCTATTTTCTTTCACGGCTTTTTTATTCATTTTCTTATTTTCTTTATTGTTGGCTTTCCTGTGTCTGCTTTCTCTTTGCCTGACTGTTGCAATTTTTTCTCCTCCTTTTTGTTTACGGTTCTTGGAGATAGTTTGGGAGTCACTGTGGAGCTCTCCTGGCACTGATGGTCTGCTGTTATTCCTCTGCTTCCTTGTTCTGTGATTGCTGGCTTTATCTCCGGGTCTGCTGTTATCTCTGGGTCTACTGTTATCCCCGGGTCTGCTGTTATCCCCGGGTCTGCTGTTATCCCCGGGTCTGCTGTTATCTCCGGGTCTGCTGTTATCTCTGGGTCTACTGTTATCTCCGGGTCTGCTGTTATCCCCGGGTCTGCTGTTATCCCGGTACCTGCTGATATTCATTTTTGTTTTTCTTTGGTGACTTGGTGACTTCCGTTCCTGTTCTTCTCTTTCGAGCATCTTCCCTAGAGGTTGATGAAGACCTTCAGAATCCTCCGCTGCCTCTCGCCTCTTACGTCTGCCTTCCACGTGTGTTGGTGACTCTTGTGGTGACCCCGGTGTTGACCCCGGTGTTGACCCCGGTGTTGACCCCGGTGTTGACTCCGGTGGTGACCCTGGTGGTGTGTGGAATATTCAAAATATGGTGTAATCTTGTTGGTTAGTGTTTTCAAAATATGTTATACCCGGGTTCCTGTTGAGGTGTTTAAAATATAGCGTAGTCTGGTGGTGTAGGGGTGTTCAAAAGGTGACGTAAAGTGGTGAGTGTTCAATGTATTGTGACCCCTGACACTGTGGAATGGTCAATATTAGGTAAATCCTAGTTTTGTGAAGAAGTGTTTAATATACAGAATTTTAAATATTTTTACATCTGGCGCTGCTGCTAAAATAATTTGTTATTACTCATGCAAGCAACTCTCCTGTTGAAATGAGTATATTGCACAATATGTGAGTAGACCCGCACATGTGTAAGTCAGGTGGCGTTGGACTTACCCGAGAAGCAGCATGTCTCTTCGGGTCCGCAGTCAGACTGCTCCAGTGGGCGGTCCTTCCCGCCCTCCACCCACTCACACTCCCGCCCACCAGCACCACCCACACACCGCCCGCCGGCTCCGACACAGCCCACGCCCACAGTCCTCTGCGAAAACAAACTCGTGAGAGAAAACCTGTTGTTTACCCATTTGTGATTATCGTATAAAGTAATAGAATAACGACCTCACGCAGCGACCTCTTGTGTCTTGCTCCATCTTCCCATAACCTTGCCACGGCCTTGCCACACACGGACACCGTGTCCTCAAGCATCCCCACATGGCTTAACACCTGCACGACGCCTTCCAAGAGCCATCCACTCTGTCTATCGCCACGTCTTAATGATGACACACCTCACACTGTCCTCACTCTATGCCAGCACTTTCACTCACAAATGTTCCTGTGTATATATATACTGGTTAGCATTATAAATCTGTGACCACGTCTGTGGTAGAAAATAAAAATAAACCACAAAAAACTCAGCCTATCGCCAAGTCTTAATGAAGCCTCACACCTCACACTGTCCTCATCCTTTGCCAGAACCTTCACCTACAAATGTTCCTGTACAGCTGCCACACAGTCCACACCTGTTATAGTACTGGGCTGACCTACCTGGTACTGGGCTGACCTACCTGGTACTGGGCTGACCTACCTGGTACTGGGCTGACCTACCTGGTACTGGGCCACAAGGACGAGGAGGAAGAGCAGATAAGCTGGTGTGAATGTAGCAGGAGGAGAAGAACGACAAGGGATGGTCATGATGGAGTATTAAGGCAGGTGAGAGGTCTACCCCTTCGGCTCCAGCTGGCCAGGATTTCCAACACAGCTGGCTCTAGTCTCCACAGCTGGCCCTGGTCTCGTCAACAGATGGTCCTGGCCTCCTCCACAGCTGGTCCTGGCCTCCTCCACAGCTGGCTCTGGTCTCCTCCACAGCTGGCCCTGGTCTCGTCCACAGCTGGCCCTGGTCTCCTCCACAGCTGGCCCTGGTCTCATCCACAGCTGGCCCTGGTCTCCTCTTCAGCTGGCCCTGGTCTCCTCCACAGCTGGTCCTGGTCTCCTCCACAGCTGGCCCTGGTCTCCTCCACAGCTCTCCCTGGCCTCCTCCACAGCTGGCCCTGGTCTCCTCCACAGCTGGCCCTGGTCTCCTCTTCAGCTGGCCCTAGTCTCCTCCACAGCTGGCCCTGGTCTCGTCAACAGATGGCCCTGGTCTCGTCAACAGATGGCCCTGGTCTCCTCCACAGCTGGCCCTGGTCTCCTCCACAGCTGGTCCTGGTCTCGTCCACAGCTGGCCCTGGTCTCCTCCACAGCTGGCCCTGGTCTCATCCACAGCTGGCCCTGGTCTCCTCTTCAGCTGGCCCTGGTCTCCTCCACAGCTGGTCCTGGTCTCCTCCACAGCTGGCCCTGGTCTCCTCCACAGCTGGCCCTGGCCTCCACAGCTGGCCCTGGTCTCCTCCACAGCTGGCCCTGGTCTCCTCTTCAGCTGGCCCTGGCCTCCTCCACAGCTGGCCCTGGTCTCCTCCACAGCTGGCTCTGGTCTCCTCCACAGCTGACTCTGGTCTCCTCCACAGCTGTTGGGATATCCTAGTATTTATGCAGTAATATTTGTATATCACTACACACTAGCCAGCAGGCAACGAGCGCCCTTAGTAAACAACGAAAGCTAGAAGCATCGTCACGTTACCCATATAAAGCTCTCACCGGGGAGTCACTGAAGTACCTGGAGGCTGCCAGCCTCTCTACGCCCTCATCTTATATTATGCAATAACAAGTTTAGGCACCATAACCACATTATATCACTTATACTGTACAAACCGCGCTTCAATACTATCTAGACAGGCTTTTAAAATAGACGAAAGATTTACAGATGCAGTTGAGTCCTGAAAAGGTAGGATTAGGAAATAGCGAAACCAGAATGTGAGATAGAGATGGGAGTACTGATTACTAGGGCTCTAAAGCCCAAAATTCAATACATAAATATATTAATAAAGAAAATTGGACTTTGGAATTCATTCCTAAGTAGGTTATTACTATTTTCTACACGGGAATTTATTTTCTAAGAGGGGTAGCCATGAGACATCTAATATTAATCTTCAGGTGTGTCTTTCACGGGCAAACCTTCCATAGGAAGAGATTAAAAAACAATTTACATTTTCTAAACTCTGGAGAATGTAAATTAAGCTTCATCTAGAGTTTAGGGACGTAATTGAAGTATACAAATGGATAAAAAGGTATAACAAAGATGATATTAATAAGGTGTTAAATATATCAACACAAAATACAACGCGAAATATTGGAGATATATATTGGATATATTTAGATGCAGAAAAGACCTGGGTAAATACTGGTTTGGAAATAGGGTCTCGATTTATGGAACCAATTACCGGGTAACATAATAGACGCGGGTTCCCTGGATTGTGTCAAGCGTATGTTAGACATGTATGGATGAGTTTTGGTGGATATAAACAGGGGCTACCTCGCATGGCCAATACCACAGGGGGTATTCATGCCCGTGCCACCTCTTGGGTGACTTAATCTCCATCAATCAATCAATCATGGTCAATAGTCCTTCTACAGTAGCCTATTTTCGATGTTCTTATTTAAAATGGTTTTATACAGTACAGTATGAGCATAGTATGAGTATATGAGTATATGAGTGTATGTATGAGTATGAGTGTATGAGTATAACTCAGTATAACCGCTGTAATGTGCAGTAGGACGCCTTGTGATATCCAACTGGTATTATACTGGTTTGGGCGCTGTATGTAAACTATTTTGCGTGTACAGAGAAGGATGACTTGGTAAACTAAGAAAACTTAATTTACATTCCATTGAAAGGTGTAGAGTCAGAAGAGCATGATTGAACCATTCAGGTGGACTCACATTCAAGAGACTTGGGCTTAATTCCAGAGCAGAACAGAAACGATTGCCCACGTGTCCTTAAACCTGATGCCACTGTTCACTTAATAACAGTAAACAGATAATTTTGAGTTAGTCAACTGTTGTGGGTTGCAGTCATCAGTTGCAGCCCAGGAGAACCTCGAATATATTCCAGGTACATACTAGATACGAAACACTGGATTCAGATAGTAGAAATTAAGAGTTAGAAAAGAGATGGACAGGTTATACTGTCAGTAGTTTTACCGTCAGGAGCTGGTTGTTCGTGATCGGGTGGCGGAGATCAGAGCTGCAGGTTGACTGGTGAGCGCTGGAGACACATGTGAAGCCTCAGATACCAAACGGTTCTCATTACACGTTATGACGATAATAACATGACACACTCACCAGTAACACAGGTGTGGCTGTGACAGGTGACGAGCGGGCTATATATGGGCCACACCTTCCCCAACACTGTGAGCTGAAACAATCCATAGCTTCCTTACCTAGGCAACGTCACCAAGTGATACGAGCTTCACTGATATTTCAGTGCATCTTGGCTCTTCTGCAGCGACTGTGTGTTGTTCCATTAGGTCTATACAACAGCTTACCAGCGACGCGGGACAGGTTGAAAGAGAGACTAAGGCTAACCGGAGGTCGAAGACCCCGACCTTTGTTTGTCTCTGGTTAGATATGGAAGGTAACACATGTTTGGTGTTTGCTGGCGAGGTGAGCTAATGACTCGCACACCTGCATTACACACACCTGTTGATCAACCTTCATGTCTTCTTATTATATTCCAAAATATATTTAAGCGTTAATATCATGTCTGAAAATGATTAAGAGCGTTTGTGTGTTATAATTCAGGTCAAAAATAGATTAATGGCGTTGGCTTTTGTTATGATCCAGAAAGTTAAAGTACACTAATAGAGAGAAAATGAGGAAAACCAGTGTAGTATTTTATAGCTGCTAGGGGAGTGAGACCCTCGATATCTAGCACAGTCGTGCCAGATATCGAGGGTCGTATATGTCACCACAGTCGCGTTTGTGTTTTGGAACGCTAATATCAAGTACAGACGATAAACTAGAATACAAACATCTTTCTCTGCTGTTGATATTGTTGATATAATTACGTGTTGTTGTTGCCAGGAAGAACGGTGCTTGTTCTTTCTTGAACTCAATAATTTGTTTGGTTTGTTGTGGTTGGCGACAACAGTGATAAAATTGAAGGGTGTGAGATGGGAGTATGAGGAAGGAAGTTCAGTGATGGTCAGTGAGAAGGTTGATGGGGTGGCTGGTGAGGGAAGGGGTGTATAATATGGCGGGAAGATGAAACATGGTGCTTACGGGCTACGGCCCACCTCTTGGGTGGCTTAATCTTCACCAATCAATCGGAGCGCTATGTCATGGGTTCGTATCCTGGCCGGGGAGGATTTACTGGGCGCAATTCCTTAACTGTAGCCTCTGTTTAACGCAACAGTAAAATGTGTACTTGGATGAAAAAACGATTCTTCGCGGCGGGGATCGTATTCCAGGGACCTGCCCGAAACGCTACGCGTACTAGTGGCTGTACAAGAATGTAACAACTCTTGTATATATCTCAAAAGAAAACATGGTGGAAAAGCTGCTTACTGAGGTGAAGGAGTCCACGAGATGTGGCGAGTACGAGAATAAGAGGTATTGGGAGGTAGAGTTGAAGGGGTTTGGAGTTGTTTAGTAAAGATGTGAAATGCATAGTAAAGTAGTAAAGTGGGACTTGCCTTGCTTGTATGCTCAGTCTGGCCGTCCGAGTAACGCGTACATTATCTATTGCCAGGCCATAATCGTTGCTCGGAAACCAAATTCCACACAAGATGAACACAAGAGAATTAATTGTGTTTGGCAAGTATTCTACTGTCGTAAATATTATCTAACTCCTGAATGTACTCCTAATGGTGGAATAAAATATTATCAGGGTTAGTAATGATTAACTAGTATGAGATCAGTAATTTATATTAGTATACTGGATCCCTAAATGTTAATGATCCACTGACTTGAGTGAATCAGTAACTATAACATGGATTCAGGCTATAATGAACAGTCTGCTGACAGCCATATATTGAAACATTTGTATAGCCTAAATGGTTAACACATAATTGGTGTTAGTGATTAATATAAAGTTATGAGCTGTTGCTCCTGGTGACCTAAAGATTCTTACTTCAGTGTGAAGTGTAGGCCTAAATGTTGTGGGCAATAAACTGTCCCACGAGTGCTACCTTATACATAAGGTATAAGTAGCAATGAATTGGTGTGACTTAGGCTAACCTATGTGTTACGTTGTTAGTAGACACAATTAATTAAAAGGGTTAGTCTTGATTACATCACACAAGGATTAGTTATTATTAATTAGTATTTGTAATTATAATTTATGTTTATCCGGTTCGATAAGGACCATAATGTGGGACATTTGGGGCTTGACTCTAATTATTTAAATATTAATATAGTAAAATTAATTACGAAGGACCACCCACTTTTATAGTAAAAGAGGGAAACTGAGAAAATATGATCATTAGAAAATTCTAGCTGAACCAGTAACTATGGATAAAATACTAGAGAATATGATCATTGAAATAATTAATGGGCTGTATAATTAAATGAATCAAAGCCTCAAACACCTACATTGGGGGGGTATTACTGGAACTCAGTACGTCCAGGAACTAGTGTGGTTCGTTCACTAATCCAATGTATAATAATCTAATCCTATGAATACTTATGAAATCATTATCATTATCATTAAAGGGAACATAGATTATGAATATGTACAATAATAATTATAATAAACACATGTTAATCCAATGAACAGAGTTCTGCATGTAAAAGAGTACAGATAATAAATTCGAGGAATACAAAAGGAATCTTAGCTTAATGACGATTCCTTAGAAGTTAGTCACGACGCTTCCTCTGATTCTCCTGGACTCGTCATGGAACACTGGGAGTTGATTAACATGGGAAATGACAGCTCGGAGAATTCTTCACACACGCTGCAAAACAATTGTTTCCAGTAGCAACAGATTAAACTACTGGATTTCTATGTTCAATAAATGGATATTAATAAAAGGAGAAAGATAATGACCTGTGATTTTTAGTTGTTATACGTCGCCACGACAAGCTACCCAGCTATAAACCTAACCCCCATTAGATGCATCAAATAAGGATAAGGATACTTAGCTAATATGGGCACTGTGTAAGTTAAGGCTTGCCGAAATTCGCGTCCTAGGCTCCGGTGTAGCCTATCCTAGATACTGACGCGCTTCACTGGCCGGTCACGTGGAGTTACATAGAACCAAATTTAACAGGTTCCGTAAATGACACTGACACCAGGTGAAGGTATTGTCTGCAAGGTTCTTCACACCTCACAGTGACGACTTTCTTCTGGAGATTTGATAGCGTTTACCCTGGTGGCTGGGTAATGGCGTCTCCTCGTGAGCACCACGTGAACACGCCTACTCGTGAGCGCTTCAACACGTGGACTGGCGTCTTCTTCCGCCCCGCTCCGCGTCCCGCGTTTATTAACCAAATTATTTATTATGGATATTATCATTTCTCGCGGTTGTGCTTGAAATGCTCGGGTTAGGACGGGTTTATTATTTGGAAGAGTCAAATATTATTATTTGCCAGTTCTATGATAGTAAACGAACAATGGAGAAGAATTAATGTCTCTCCAGGGCATTCACTCGTGACGTTAATTTTATTACTAGATAACAGCTATAACTAAAAACGTTCTATTTGGCTTTAGTTAGAGATCAGTTTATCTGTAATTAATTATCACACAGAACACCGTTGTTTATGGAGAATCAACTTCAATTCTCAGGCACATTGGATATAAATGTGTTTATTACAATGGAATCTGACGCAATACTGGCGTCGGGTGACGTAAGAATTCTAGCCTTACTGTACAGATGTAATTATTAGTACATGTGAACTCTACGTTGGGTTAATTTTAATCACTACAATGATTAGTAGAATTAGTAGTAATTAATGAGAATACAACAGTGTTGTATTTAGTGTTAGAAATTTCCAACAGAAGTACATAAACAGATTTGTACAGTGCTATGTTTCCTATTTTATACCTAGTAACATATTTTGTGTTAATGTAAAAAATAGACCACGCTTCTGTGCACATTTTGATACAGTACTAAAAGTACTTGAGGAAAGTGTGTTTTAAATCATTTGATTACTTTTTGTTACTTTTTTTGGTCACCAAATTATGTTGAAGTGAATGCATGAACTTTCTTCACCAGAAAACATTTTTCTCTTTTCTATTCCAGATGAATATAATGACTGTTCTGCTGAAACAGAATCCTTTTGTTGGATCTAACTGTCCAGTGCGCCGATTTCTGTTCGAGCAGGAGTTCAGTGTACCCTGCCACAAGACTCGTGCCCTAACCTAACTCCTGTCTACAATAGATAAGAATAAAAACTGAAAATGGCTCAAAGACAAAAACAAGCAGTCTTGTAATGCTAAGAAGTGAGACCCATAAAGTTGAATGAATCTCAAACATGGTGATACCACAACCAATAAGAACTTGGAATATTTGTGCACAGGCCACGTATATAGGCCAAAACCATTCTTCTAGGCACTCATGTGAGGAAGGGTCACCTCAGAATTAGAGAGATCCTGTCAAAATCACTACTAATCCAACACATAATAATGTTTTGTTCATAAACTGTACATACATAAGACCATATTATAGGTATATTTGAAGTTACAGGAGGTTTAACATACAAAATGTCTCAGGATGAATTAACTATCAGTTTTCTTAAGGATCCCATGCCAACCATGGGAGTTCTACAGGAAGAGCCTGAGAATAAAAGTGAGGGGAGATTCCAGGCTGCCACTTAGTAGAGAGAAAATCAACCAGGCAGTGATTAGCAACTGGTTGATACTAAGACAGCAATTGTTGGCAGTCCATATGATTAAAAGTACAGTACTGGATTGTTTGGAGGAGGTGTTTAAGTGTAGAGGAATGTACCTATCGATGGTTAATTAGGTCTGGATTGAGAGATATTTACTTATACAGTACTGAACTGTACAATGATTTAAAAAAATGTATTTTCCAGTGATGAAACGGAACATCCTGGTTACTCCATGAGTAAATTTGTTTGCTCCTTGCACAATGAGGCACGAGAAATTGCATGTCACGCCATAGAAATGTACATCAGCCGACTCAAAGTAGGAGCAGATAACCTGAAGGTAATTGAATATATGCCTCTGCAAATGCTGAGATAAACTGTATTGATCTTTCTTTAGTTGTTTTAGGGATGAAAATGAAAATTTAATTTTTAATTATTTTTACAGGTGTTAATTTACTTTCGTTACAATTATTGTGATTTCTCTAATTATTGTCTTACATTGGTGTATACCTCTGGTCCATCAGTATTGTTCGATTAAGTGGTTGAAACTGTCCCCCCCTCCAATAATATGTATATAAACATTTAAAATAAACACCCAATAATAGAAACAAAATTAGGGCATTTTTTCAACATAATCCAATTATTATATTATGTTTGATTTTGGAATAACTTAGCAGAATTCGGTTGGTGGGTCAGTGACTAAATTAATTCACTAAAAGATACTACCGGGTGTATACTTTTTTTTTAAGTTTAACATTAATATTTACAATTATGAAATTAGCTTTCTAATATTATGGCTTATACTGTTGCTGACTATTGGCTTAGGTTCAGTGTTACAGAGCATCACTAGAAGAGATAATCATGAAGTACTGGCCACATCATCGTCATGCTGGGATGTAACACTGTAAAAGTGTTTGGTTTAGGTTAATACATACATAGAGTACATGAGTCACAGACAAGGATCTGAGAGGCGCCAGTTTGTCGGTCTGAGATCTCACACCTCAAAGCGTTAATGACCTCAAGTGACCTGAGGTCAGATCATGAGAATTTCACCTTGCTTCCGCTAAGCTTATAATTGTAGTCTGGTAGCCTTCAAACATGCCGACGTTTAAGGAGTGGCTTGGTAGTGCCGGAGGCTATCTACTTGTGGGCGGAGTTAGTACTAGGGTCCCCAATATATACTGAGGGAGTATAGAGCATTGAGGCATTATTAGAAGAGCAGACGAGCCAGCAGAGCAGAGGAGACGGCCCTAGCAGGGAGGCTGTCGGCCGGCCGGGCGAGACAGTCTCTGTCAAGCTACAGACCCCCCACCCTCTCTATTCAACTTAGACTCAGTCCTCGGTGAGTGAACATTAAGGTGACTTGTCGTGTTTTACAAGTGTTGTGTGAGGATCAGGGGCAGTCAAGTTGTAGTGTTCTCAGATTCTTGGAGGATGACTCACTTTGAATATTAATCGTTAACATTTTAACTGGATTGCTTAAGTTATGATACTTATCATGAAAAATATAATTGTTGAATTTATTATTTAAATGGTCTTTCACTGTGTTCCTTAGAGTTTTGAGTTGAGGTGAGAAAGCCTCTGTGATTACTGGTTTCATGATTAAATGAGTACATGTTTGGAGTTGATACATGATAAAGATGGGACAGATTAATAATGACCTCTTGATAACATCTTTGGTGAATATTGTGATACAGACAAGTTCCATTCCTTGTCTTGTATGTAATGATCATGAATGGATGGTGGCAGCATTTCGTCTTCTACTATCTACTTTCTACTTCTACTATCTACTCTTCTACTCCTACCTATCTACACCTCTCCCTCCACCCCTCTCTAAACTCTCACTTTCAACTAATGACCCTCCTCGCTCCTCCCACCTCTCTGTCTCTCACCCCAAACCCTCACTAATTACTTCACTATTCATTTCTTTCCTTTCGTTTCCTCTTATACGTTTGTGGCAGTGATTCTGTATTCTAGAGTTCTCTCTAGAGTTTCGGGTAGCTGATCCAGTTACGACGCCGTGTAGTCTTAGTACCTAGGTAGTCAAATACCTAGGTTACAAGGTATTGAACGAGAGGGGTTGCCTTAGGAACTCTGGGAGTGCTCTAGAATAGTTAGCTAACTGAGGACGGGATAACGGACTAGAGAGAGCTGTTTCCCCCGGCCTCGTTAGTTAACTGGGGGGTGGAATAATGGACAAGATAGAGCTATTTCCCCCACCCCCCGTTACAATGGTGGCAGCGGTGGGATGGGTGTCCCCGTGGGACATGCTAAAAAAATTCCCTTTTCCACGGAATGGACGGTTGATGCTGACTCGTTCAGTTGACTCTGGCGGTTGTACGGGCACCCGGAGGTGGACCTTCTTCACGTCGGCATGGTTGAGATGTCTCCCGGTATATGTGGCGCCTTCTCTGACTGCAAGGCCGTCGGGGTTGATGCCTTTTGGCAGGACTGGTCGAGGTGGGGGTTACCTGTACCTCTTCCCACCGGTTCAGCTGTTTCATCGGGTTCTGACTTGGATGGAGACTTACCAGGGAAGTCCTGTTAGCCCCGCGGTGGCCGGCTCAGCCTTGGTTTCTGGCACTGCTTGCTCGGTACCGAACCCGGGGACTTTTCTGCGGCTCCGCCTCTTTCGGCAGATCAGTCTGGTCCGGTACTTGGCTGGTTCCCCCTCCCGGAGAGGGAGGAGCTGCACAGACAGCGGCGCGGCGGCGTTTGTTTTCAGATTGGCGAGTTCTGCTTGATAGTTCAGTTCTTTGTAGAAATTTTTAACCAGGTGGAGTTTGTTTTGAGACGCCTACCTTTCTGTGTGCCTAACCCCGTTGATGGCAGACATGTAATGCTTCCACCCACATGGGGGGGCTTCTGATAAGCCATTGCTCCTCATACCTCTCTTAGGGGGCCAGGTTCTGGCTCGTGGTCCCCGGTAAGCAAGAACTCCAATCTAATCGACTGATGCCACGGTCTAATACATACATATTAGCCTGGTGAGCACAGGGAAGCCTCCGGGACTCACCCAGAAAATGGTGTTTCATTACATTCAACACTAGCTTTTTTATCACATTTGGGAAATTGGCAATTATGCACTGCTAGATCATCTGTTATTCTTGTGCATTCTTCAGGAGTTGCTTATCTTGACGGTAGCCAAAAAGCAGAAAGTCAAGGAGATACCGACTATGCAGTTGTTTTATTTGGTACAGATTGAGTTCTTTGAAGTATTTAGCAACAAGGTTGTCACAGAGGGTGTTCACACTGGGTTTTTTGGAGCTTACAGTCCCCAAGAGGGCATTTGAAGGCATAGACGACGTTAGTCTCTTTTAAAGCGTTCTGTTTTGTGTCTGGAGAGTTTCTCATGAGTAGGCTGGCCGTTTTTCTGGTTTTATAGTAAATCGTCAGTTGTATCCTCTGATTTTTGTCTGTAGGGAAAACGTTTCTATTAACAATATCTTTCAGGACCCTTTCCTCCGTTTTATGAGCTGTGGAAAAGAAGTTCCTGTAAAATAGTCTAATAGAGGGTATAGGTGTTGTGTTAGTTGTCTCTTCAGAGGTTGCATGGCTTTTCACTTTCCTTCTTATGATGTCTTCGACGAAACCATTGGAGAAGCCGTTATTGACTAGGACCTGCCTTACCCTACAGAGTTCTTCGTCGACTTGCTTCCATTCTGAGCTGTGGCTGAGAGCACGGTCGACATATGCGTTAACAACACTCCTCTTGTGCCTGTCTGGGCAGTCGCTGTTGGCATTTAGGCACATTCCTATGTTTGTTTCCTTAGTGTAGACTGCAGTGTGGAAACCTCCGCCCTTTTCCATGACTGTTACATCTAGAAAGGGCAGCTTCCCATCCTTTTCCATCTCGTAAGTGAAACGCAGCACAGAACTCTGCTCAAATGCCTCCTTCAGCTCCTGCAGATGTCTGACATCAGGTACCTGTGTAAAAATGTCGTCAACATACCTGCAGTATATGGCCGGTTTCAAATTCATGTCGACTAAGACTTTTTGCTCGATGGTACCCATGTAGAAGTTTGCAAACAGGACACCTAGGGGAGAACCCATGGCGACCCCATCTACTTGCTTATACATGTGCCCATCCGGGCTCAAGAAGGGTGCCTCTTTAGTACAAGCTTGGAGTAGTTTCCTCAGAATATTTTCTGGTATGTCAAGAGGAGTACAGGCTGGATCACGATACACTGTCGGCTATCATTCCGATTGTCTCGTCCACAGGTACGTTGGTAAACAGCGATTCTACGTCCAACGAGGCTCTTATCCCTGTGGCCCGTGTGCCCCGCAGTAAGTCAACAAATTCCTTTGGAGACTTCAGGCTGAAGGCGCAAGGAACATAAGGAGTCAGCAGGCCGTTGAGTCGCTTCGCCAGTCTGTACGTGGGTACAGACTGGCGAAGGAGTGTTGTTAATGCATATGTCGACCGTGCTCTCAGCCACAGCTCAGAATGGAAGCAAGTCGACGAAGAACTCTGTAGGGTAAGGCAGGTCCTAGTCAATAACGGCTTCTCCAATGGTTTCGTCGAAGACATCATAAGAAGGAAAGTGAAAAGCCATGCAACCTCTGAAGAGACAACTAACACAACACCTATACCCCCTATTAGACTATTTTACAGGAACTTCTTTTCCACAGCTCATAAAACGGAGGAAAGGGTCCTGAAAGATATTGTTAATAGAAACGTTTTCCCTACAGACAAAAATCAGAAGATACAACTGACGATTTACTATAAAACCAGAAAAACGGCCAGCCTACTCATGAGAAACTCTCCAGACACAAAACAGAACGCTTTAAAAGAGACTAACGTCGTCTATGCCTTCAAATGCCCTCTTGGGGACTGTAAGCTCCAAAAAACCCAGTATATAGGCAAGACAACAACATCTCTTTCTAGGCGTTTAACGATGCATAAGCAACAGGGCTCCATTAAGGAACATATAATCTCTTCCCACAACCAAACCATCGCCAGAGAAATCCTAGTAAACAACACAGAAATCATCAATAGATACAGCGATAGCAGGCGGCTTGACGTTTGCGAGGCACTACACATCAAGAAGTCAACACCAGCAATCAACAGCCAATTATTACACAACTATATTCTACCCACCTCAAGACTCCCTCCAATATAGAAGCATCAAGAAATATGGACCAATAGGCTTTCTACAAACACTTCTATTCAATATCCATTGTTTCGTGTTCTGTCTTGTGTTGATGAAATTAATACCCTATTAATACTCTTGTTCTGTCTTGTGTTGATGAAATTAATACCCTATTAATACCACACCTTGTTCTGTCTTGTGTTAATGCCACATCACCCCTTCCACCTCACACAAATGTAGATATAAAATCGGAGATGCGTAAGTTCTATTCAGTTGTGTATTTGTGAACTAAAGTCTTTGAAAATGTAATTAAGTTTTACGAAACGCGCTCGTGTCGCGTCAGACTAGAAATAAAAATGAATTTTGGAGAATTGATTTTTGATTTACCTCCAACAGTGAAACGAAATGTACGAAAGATTGAGAAAATTCGTGTTAGAATTATTAATCTTACTTTTTCGGTCATATTTAATAATATATATATATAATGTCGTACCTAGTAGCCAGAACGCACTTCTCAGCCTACTATGCAAGGCCCGATTTGCCTAATAAGCCAAGTTTTCATGAATTAATTGTTTTTCGACTACCTAACCTAACTTTTTCGGCTACCTAACCTAACCTATAAAGATAGGTTACGTTAGGTTAGGTAGGGTTGGTTAGGTTCGGTCATATTTCTACGTTAATTTTAACTCCAATAAAAAAAAATTGACCTCATAAATAATGAAATGGGTAGCTTTATCATTTCATAAGAAAAAAATAGAGAAAATATATTAATTCAGGAAAACTTTGTTTATTAGGCAAATCGGGCCTTGAATAGTAGGCTGAGAAGTGCGTTCTGGCTACTAGGTACGACATATATATATATATATATATATATATATATATATATATATATATATATATATATATATATATATATATATATATATATATATATATAGATATATATATATATATATATATATTTCATTGAATATGACCGCATATTCTGTATATACTATCTGCTGACTTATGGCTTCTATCCCTCTAACTGTTTTCTTAGCATCTGGGTTTAGCTGAAAGAGGACTTCTCCAAAACTCATTTTCGAAATTTCAAGGTGAAGAAAAAAGTGAATTACTATAGAATGTATTACAATTATTTATACAATTTGCACAACGTTTCGAACCTCCATGGTTCATTCTCAAGTGAAAAGAATTTTCAAAACTAGTTGATTTATACCCGCACTGGGTCAGGTGATAAGACAATAAAGGTAAAAAACATGGGGGATACATAAGGGATGAATGGGGGGGTGAGGCACATAAGAACATAATAATAAAGGTAACTGCGGAAGGCCTATTGGCCCATACGAGGCAGCTCCTATCTACATACAATGATTAATCAGGTGTAATTGGCCTGTTCTGTTGAACAGTGTCGTCTGTGTTGGCATCGTTATGTTCTGGTCTTGTCCTTACTCTCATGGTGGGCAGAGTAAATAGTTCCGTGATTTGGGTGTTCATGGTAGGTTGTTCTATTCTTATGTGAATTGCTTCAAGAATTTTTAATCTTCTTGCATCTTGGGGTTTGTCTATTATACGGGTATTTTTGTTCAACATTTCTCTTGTAAGGGTGATGTCATGGGCTTGTTTCATGTGATTTCTGGGTGAACCGGATTGAAGATGACATGTCAAACGTTTCGTCAGCTTGGTCGACGTCATACCTATGTACTTTGATTGAAGGTTACGTCCTTCGTGGGGGCAAGTGTACATGTGTACAAAGCTTGACTGCTGTAGAGGATTCTCCGTCGGCTTCGGGCTGTTTTTGATAAGGAGTTCGGAAATCTTCTTCGATTTGTAGAATATGATCAGGTTTATGTTTTGGCTATGAGTATTGCTTTTTACTCCTTTACGGATTATTTCTTTCATTATTCTTTCTTCTTTCATATGTTCACTGTGCATGGTTGATTTGTAATATAATTTTATTGGAGGTATTGTGGTTTCTGTTCTAGGTTCAGGATTATTCCATGGGTCCAAGTGTCTTCTTATAGCAGCATTTATTTCCGCGTTGATACATCCATAAGCTAGAAGACAACAAAAAAGTCATCACCACTGACACACTTCAGGCTGAACTACTAGCAGAATCTGTAAAAAAACGAGGAACATATTCATCTACAATCTTAACCCCACGACTCAAAGAAGCAGCAAAACAACTAAAAAATCTGAAAGACGTAACAATAAGAAAAGCCGACAAGACAGCAGCATATGTATTGATTCCTACCAAAGAATACTTGAACAAAATTAGCGACATCCTTAGTGATGACACCAAATTTCAACGAATCACGAGGAACCCTGTGGAAGACCTTAATCGCAAAGTAAACAAAACAATTACAGCAATCAACGCAAAGAAAGGTAGTGTGCATTTCACTAAACTTCAAGGCGACTATGGCTTAGGATATGCTTATGGCAGTGTTAAGACACACAAACCAGGTAATCCACTACGCCCAATAATCAGCCAAATACCAACTCCAACCTATCACCTGGCAAAAAGACTTAACGAACTCTTAACTCCATACACTCCTAGCAAGTATAGTCTACAATCATCAGCAGATTTCCTAGAATTAATCAAATCTACGCAGCCCGATGGAATCATTGCTTCCCTGGATGTCGAATCCCTATTTACCAACGTCCCAGTCGACACAACCATAGGAATGATACTGGACAGAGTATACAGAGACGAGAGCACCCCCAAATTAGACATACCTGAGCCACACTTGAAGAGTCTTCTCGAAGCATGTACAAAGGAAGCCCCTTTCATCAGTCCACAAGGAGACATGTATCTACAAATAGACGGAGTAGCAATGGGCTGCCCCTTAGGAGTTTTATTTGCTAATTTTTATATGGGAACCATCGAAGACAGAGCCTTCAGTAGCAGACAAAAACCAACTGTATATTGCCGTTATGTAGATGACATATTCGTCATAGTAAAAGACTCAGATGAACTAATTGATCTAAAAAGTCATCTAGAGAGAGAGTCAGTACTCCGATTTACACATGAAAATATTGAAAATAACAGTCTGCCATTTCTGGATGTACTAATAACAAAAACAGGAACATCTTTAAGCACCAACGTATATACTAAGCCCACCAACATAGGATTATGCCTGAACGGTAGAAGTGAGTGCCCCCAAAGATACAAAGCCAGTGTTCTCAATGCTTATATTCGTCGAGCGCTTACCCACTGCTCCGAATGGAGCAACGTGAGTAGAGAGTTTGAAAGAGTAACTCAGGTATTGGTGAACAACGGATATAGCAACGCGGAAATAAAGGCTGCTATAAGAAGACACTTGGACCGATGGTATAATACTGAACCTAGAACAGAAACCACAATAACTCCAATAAAATTATATTACAAATCAACCATGCACAGTGAACATATAAAAGAGGAAAGAATAATGAAAGAATTAATCCGTAAAGGAGTAAAAAGCATTACTCCTAACCAAAACATAAACCTGATAATATTCTACAAAACCAAGAAGACTTCCGAACTCCTTATCAAAAACAGCCCGAAGCCGACGGAGAACCCTCTACAGCAGTCAAGCGTTGTATACATGTACACTTGCCCTCACGAAGGATGTAACCTTCAATGTAAGTACATAGGTATGACGTCGACCAAGCTGACGAGGCGTTTGACATGTCATCTTCAATCCGGTGCCCCCAGGAATCACATGAGACAAGCCCCTGACATCACCCTAACAAGAGAAATGTTGAACAAAAATACCTGTATAGTAGACAAACCCCAAGATGCAAGAAGATTACAAATTCTTGAAGCAATTCACATAAGAATAGAACAACCTACCATGAACACCCATATTACGGAACTATTTACTCTGCCCACCATAAGAGTAAGGACAAGACCAGAAAATAACGATGCCAACACAGACGACACTGTTCAACAGAACAGACCAATTTCACCTGATTAATCTTTGTATGTAGATAGGAGCTGCCTCGTATGGGCCAATAGGCCTTCCGCAGTTACCTTTATTATTATGTTCTTATGTGCCTCACCCCCCATTCATCCCTTATGTATCCCCAATGTTTTTTACCTTTATTGTCTTATCACCTGACCCAATGCGGGTATAAATCAACCAGTTTTGAAAATTCTTATCACTTGAGAATGAACCATGGAGGTTCGAAACGTTGTGCAAATTGTATAAATAATTGTAATAAATTCTATAGTAATTCACTTTTTTCTTCACCTTGAAATTTCGAAAATGAGTTTTGGAGAACTCCTCTTTCAGCTAAGCCCAGATGCTAAGAAAACAGTTAGAGGGATAGAAGCCCTAAATCAGCAGATAGTATATACAGAATATGCGGTCATATTCAATGATTATATATATATTATATATATATGTCGTACCTAGTAGCCAGAACGTACTTCTCAGCCTACTATGCAAGGCCCGATTTGCCTAATAAGCCAAGTTTTCATGAAAAAATTGTTTTTCGACTACCTAACCTACCTACCCTAACCTAACCTAACTTTTTCGGCTACCTAACCTAACCTATAAAGATAGGTTAGGTTAGGTAGGGTTGGTTAGGTTCGGTCATATATCTACGTTAATTTTAACGCCAATAAAAAAAAATGACCTCATACATAATGAAATGGGTAGCTTTATCATTTCATAAGAAAAAAATTAGAGAAAATATATTAATTCGTGAAAACTTGGCTTATTAGGCAAATCGGGCCTTGCATAGTAAGCTGAGAAGTGCGTTCTGGCTACTAGGTACGACATATATATATATAATATATATATATATATATATATATATATATATATATATATATATATATATATATATATATATATATATATATATATTTTATTAAATATGACCGAAAAAGTAAGATTAATAATTCTATCACGAATTTTCTCAATCTTTCGTACATTATGCTTCACTGTTGGAGGTAAATCAAAAATCACTTCTCCAAAATTCATTTTTATTTCTAGTCTGACGCGACACGGGCGCGTTTCGTAAAACTTATTACATTTTCAAAGACTTCACAAATACACAACTGATTAGAACTTGCGTTTCCCTGATTTTATATCTACATTTGAGTGAGGTGGGAAGGGTGATGTGGCATTACATTTGAGTAAGGTGGGAAGGATGATGTGGCATTAGAGGATATTAATAGGGTATTAAAAGTATCAACACAAGACAGAACACGAAACAATGGATATTGAATAGAAGTGTTTGTAGAAAGCCTATTGGTCCATATTTCTTGATGCTTCTATATTGGAGCGGAGTCTTGAGGTGGGTAGAATATAGTTGTGCAATAATTGGCTGTTGATTGCTGGTGTTGACTTCTTGATGTGTAGTGCCTCGCAAACGTCGAGCCGCCTGCTATCGCTGTATCTATCGATGATTTCTGTGTTGTTTACTAGGATTTCTCTGGCGATGGTTTGGTTATGGGAAGAGATTATATGTTCCTTAATGGAGCCCTGTTGTTTATGCATCGTTAACGATGCATAAACAACAGGGCAACATTATATGGAGGACCATTATATGGAGGACCATTATATGTTATAACTGACAACATTATATGGAGGACCTATGGCAATTCCACGACCAAGAGATGGCTTCCTGAACCTTGCAGGAATTAACCTCACTGAGGACCAAGTCACTCTCCTAAATCTGGGCATAAACTGTCATGTTATGTCCAGACCGAGTGAAATGGCCCGGAAAGTGGAGTTGGAAATTCTGTTGGACGACATATTCGACCTCGAGACACAAAAGAAGGTCACTACCAAAGATACCTTACAAGCAGAACTTATTGCAGAAGGAGGAAAGAATCGAGGCAACTACAGAAGCACCATACTGTCCCCCGAGCTTAGAGCGGCAGCTAAAAGCCTTCGTGAGAACAAGGAGATAGTTGTCAGGAGAGGTGACAAGTCGCCAATATATGTCATTCTTAAAAAAGACGAATATCTGGCGAAAATGAACATCATACTCTCTGACCAAACTAAGTTCCAAAGGGTAACGAAGGACACTACAGCCGAATTAAAAGCAAAGGTCAACAAACTGATCGAAACTGTGAACGCCAAGAAATCCGGACTCCACCTGCCAAAGATCATTGGGGAATATAAACCTGGATATGCGTATGGAAATGTCAAGACGCACAAGCCTGGAAACCCACTTCGGCCAATCATTAGCCAGATACCCACACCCACGTACAGATTGGCGAAGCGACTCAACGGCCTGCTGACTCCTTATGTTCCTTGCGCCTTCAGCCTGAAGTCTCCAAAGGAATTTGTGGACTTACTGCGGGGCGCACGGGCCACAGGGATAAGAGCCTCGTTGGACGTAGAATCGCTGTTTACCAACGTACCTGTGGACGAGACAATCGGAATGATAGCCGACAGAGTGTATCGTGATCCAGCCTGTACTCCTCTTGACATGCCAGAAAGTATTCTGAGGAAACTACTCCAAGCTTGTACTAAAGAGGCACCCTTCTTGAGCCCGGATGGGCACATGTATAAGCAAGTAGATGGGGTCGCCATGGGTTCTCCCCTAGGTGTCCTGTTTGCAAACTTCTACATGGGTACCATCGAGCAAAAAGTCTTAGTCGACATGAACTTGAAACCGGCCATATACTGCAGGTATGTTGACGACATTTTTACACAGGTACCTGATGTCAGACATCTGCAGGAGCTGAAGGAGGCATTTGAGCAGAGTTCCGTGCTGCGTTTCACTTACGAGACGGAAAAGGATGGGAAGCTGCCTTTTCTAGATGTAACAGTCATGGAAAAGGGCGGAGGTTTCCACACTGCAGTCTACACAAAGGAAACAAACATAGGAATGTGCCTAAATGCCAACAGCGACTGCCCTGACAGGTACAAGAGGAGTGTTGTTAACGCATACGTCGACCGTGCTCTCAGCCACAGCTCAGAATGGAAGCAAGTCGACGAAGAACTCTGTAGGGTAAGGCAGGTTCTAGTCAATAACGGCTTCTCCAATGGTTTCATCGAAGACATCATAAGAAGGAAAGTGAAAAGCCATGCAACCTCCGAAGAGACAACTAACACAACACCTATACCCCCTATTAGGCTATTTTACAGGAACTTCTTTTCCACAGCTCATAAAACAGAGGAAAGGGTCCTGAAAGATATTGTTAATAGAAACGTTATCCCTACAGACAAAAATCAGAGGATACAACTGACGATTTACTATAAAACCAGAAAAACGGCCAGCCTACTCATGAGAAACTCTCCAGACACGAAACAGAACGCTTTAAAAGAGACTAACGTCGTCTATGCCTTCAAATGCCCACTTGGGGACTGTAAGCTCCAAAAAACCCAGTATATAGGCAAGACAACAACATCTCTTTCTAGGCGTCTAACGATGCATAAACAACAGGGCTCCATTAAGGAACATATAATCTCTTCCCATAACCAAACCATCGCCAGAGAAATCCTAGTAAACAACACAGAAATCATCGATAGATACAGCGATAGCAGGCGGCTTGACGTTTGCGAGGCACTACACATCAAGAAGTCAACACCAGCAATCAACAGCCAATTATTGCACAACTATATTCTACCCACCTCAAGACTCCGCTCCAATATAGAAGCATCAAGAAATATGGACCAATAGGCTTTCTACAAACACTTCTATTCAATACCCATTGTTTCTGTTCTGTCTTGTGTTGATACTTTTAATACCCTATTAATATCCTCTAGTGTTCTGTCTTGTGTTAATGCCACATCATCCTTCCCACCTCACTCAAATGTAATGCCACATCACCCTTCCCACCTCACTCAAATGTAGATATAAAATCAGGGAAACGCAAGTTCTAATCAGTTGTGTATTTGTGAAGTCTTTGAAAATGTAATAAGTTTTACGAAACGCGCCCGTGTCGCGTCAGACTAGAAATAAAAATGAATTTTGGAGAAGTGATTTTTGATTTACCTCCAACAGTGAAGCATAATGTACGAAAGATTGAGAAAATTCGTGTTAGAATTATTAATCTTACTTTTTCGGTCATATTTAATAATATATGTCTACAGGAAAGACTGCTACCAAAATATACTAATATATATATATATATATATATATATATATATATATATATATATATATATATATATATATATATATATATATATATATATATATATATATATTATATATATATATATATATATATATATATATATATATATATATATATATATATATATATATATATATATATATAATATATATATATATATATATATATATAATATATATATATATATAATATTATATATATATATATATATATATATATATATATATATATATATATATATATATATATATATATATATATATAATATATATATATATATATATATATATATATATATATATATATATATATATATATATATATATATATATATATATATATATATATATTAGTATATTTTGGTAGCAGTCTTTTATATATATATATTATATATATATATATTTATATATATATATATATATATATATATATATATATATATATATATATATATATATATATATATATATATATATATATATAATATTATATATATATATATATTATATATATATATATATATATATATATTATATATATATATATATATATATATATATATATATATATATATATATATATATATATATATATATATATATATATATATATATTATATATATATATATATATATATATATATATATATATATATATATATATATATATATATATATATATAATATATATATATATATATATATAATATATATATATATATAATATATATATATATATATATATATATATATATATATATATATATATATATATATATATATATATATATATATATATATATATATATATATATAATATATATATATATATATATATATATATAATATATATATATATATATATTATATATATATATATAATATATATATATATATATATATATATATAATATATATATATATATATATATATATATATATATATATATATATATATATATATATATATATATATATATATATATATATATATATATATATATATATATATATTTACGAATATAATAAAAAACAACTATAATAAATATAAAACATAAACAACTTTAAAAAACAAAACTAAAGCAGGAAAAATGATTTTACAATATTTTTAAGACGCTGAATATAAATATAACTTCCAAATCTAAGACAACTGGCCGTTCCTCGGTGGCTTGATTGTCTTAGTGGTCAGTCGGGCTCTGAGGCGGCCGGGTCAAACCCCGCCCCAGACAGTCCCAGTGTTGTCTGTGTGGGATGATCTTGCTGCTGATCTTGGCTTAACTGTCTGGGTGGGATGTAACTGCTGACCTTAGCAGTCCGTGTGCTATGTGCGTGTGTGCTGACCTTGGCTTAACTGTCTGGGTGGGATGTGACTGCTGACCTTAGCAGTCCGTGTGCTATGTGCGTGTGTGCTGACCTTAGCTTAACTGCCTGGGTGGGATGTGACTGCTGGCCTTGGCTTAACTGTCTGGGTGGGATGTAACTGCTGACCTTGGCTTAACTGTCTGGGTGGGATGTGACTGCTGACTTTGGCTTAACTGTCTGGGTGGGATGTAACTGTTGACCTTGGCCTAACAGTCTGGGTGGGATGTGACTGCTGACCTTGGCTTAACTGTCTGGGTGGGATGTGACTGCTGACCTTGGCTTAACTGTCTGGGTGGGATGTGACTGCTGACCTTGGCTTAACTGTCTGGGTGGGATGTGACTGCTGACCTTGGCCTAACTGTCTGGGTGGGGGGTAACTGCTGACCTTGGCTTAACTGTCTGGGTGGGATGTGACTGCTGACCTTGGCTTAACTGTCTGGGTGGGATGTGACTGCTGACCTTGGCTTAACTGTCTGGATGGGGGGTAACTGCTGACCTTGGCTTAACTGTCTGGGTGGGATGTGACTGCTGACCATGGCTTAACTGTCTGGATGGGGGGGGTAACTGCTGACGTTGGCTTAACTGTCTGGGTGGGATGTGACTGCTGACCTTAGCAGTTCGTCGAGAGAGAACCTCAAGCTGTGAAAAGAGGAGCAGTGCAGTGGAATAATGTTTGACATGTTTCGTGATACCAGTGGTATCCACTTTGTCCACCACACCAAAAACACACCATTGTAGCTCAAGGAAGACTTCATGGTGTAGCAGCCAGGGGAGCTGTGGAGGACCCTGGTAGACGGTTCAAGGAAAACCTGAAGATGTCAGGGTACTGAACTTCCAGATGTGGACAGGAAGTTCTATTTGACTAATTGTAGGGAGTTGGTGGAGTGTTTGGTTGTCATTAGCGTGCAAGACGCAGTGAAAGGAAGATTGATTACCATTCTTGTGACAGAGTATTTATACTGAAGCTGTTACAACCGTAGTTACTGGATAACCTGCAGAGACATACATATGTTCTAGGACTGATAGGGTGATTGACTGATCATTGTTGTATATCAAGGAATAATTATGTTGATATTTATGTCATTGCAGTTATATTCTGGTTTTTCCTGTATGCATTTATGTATATGTATATATATTCTCTGGCTGATAGTGCAACATTGTCTTATAATACTTGACCTACTTGATGAGGTTGGTAGTATTAGGTGGTGAGTCAGGAGTTAGGATACCACTTAATACTGGAGATACTACTGATGGTATTGGAGAGCAACCTGACTACAATAGTATAGTGTAGGATTCATATTATTATGCGTGTATATGTATTGTGCATGTGCCTTGTCCAGTAAATGTGTTCAAATTTGCCGGCGTTTGCCCTTGTATTTGTGAGACTTCCCAGAAAGTAGGAAAGAGAGAGAGAGAGAGAGAGAGAGAGAGAGAGAGAGAGAGAGAGAGAGAGACAAGAACCATAGCTGTGGGCAGGGTAGTACAGAATAATATCAAAGAAAAGGGGATGGAGGAGATCATACCACATAGTGAGAGAGTGGGGAGTCACGGCGGCTCGAGTGGGTGTGTGCACGTGACAACGAGGCTAGTGTTGGAGCCGCATCCCCTAAACGTATGACGTTGAGCACCTTTCCAAGTGCCAGAAGCATCCACGGTGATCTCCTGGTAAAA
Organism: Procambarus clarkii; assembly: GCF_040958095.1. Lineage (NCBI taxonomy): Eukaryota > Metazoa > Arthropoda > Malacostraca > Decapoda > Cambaridae > Procambarus > Procambarus clarkii. The sequence goes on along the minus strand of NC_091222.1, from coordinate 20,793,268 downwards.
ATAAGCACTTTATGGGTTTTGGGTTGGGTTGTCTGAAAGGGAAGGACGACCAACAACAACGACAACATCATAATAATAATTGGGGGCCTATATCCGGAATAGTGAACCGACACACCCACACCCTGTCCGAGAGTGGATTGGCACACCCTTTGTTGAAATAGATAAACTGTGTGACCACAGGTGTGTATTCTCTCTCTTGGGAAGACTCACAGGACAAGATGGATAAGGTGCAAGCGTTTGTGGAGTCAGACGAGCCTGAGGACTTGGAAGGTTGCACCTGGGAACAGTTGAAACAAATAGCGGAAAAATGTGGCATCAGGTTGAAAGCATCTAAAGTAGCTGGGATGAAGGATGAGATCCTGAGGCAGTTGAGAGCCAAGAGTGAAGCGGCAGAACAGGAAGCCCAGAATGGAGCTGAAAGAGGAAAGGAGGATGATGGTAGGATGAAGCAAGATCCCAGGGATCGAGTAGGAGCAGTAAGAGTAGCCACAGTAGCAGGAGTAACAGGAACAGGAGTTTGGAAAGGTTCCAGTTAAAGCTCCAGATGCAACAACAACGAGAGGACAAAGAAAGACAGTTCCAACTGGAGAAATTGAAGTTAGAACTTTAGATGAAAAATTATCAAGGGAAAACCAGAATAAGGGAACTGGAGTTGGAACAGGAGAAGGAAAGAGAAAACCAGACTGGAGGTAGAAAAAGAGAAAACTAGAGTAAGAGAACTGGAGTTAGAACAAGAGAAAGAAAAAGCCCAGGTCGAAAGGGAAAAAGAAAGAACAAAACAAATGCAGATAGAAGCTAATAGAAAATTGGCTGATCAAAGGATTGAACATGGGTTGCCAGAGAGCACCACCCAGGTATCACACTCACCAGACGTTAGGGTTAGGGAAAAGGACATTCCCCTGTTTGTTCCCGAAGAGGCAGAGAGCTTCTTCGAGCATTTTGAAAAAGTAGTCAGTATCAAAAAGTGGCCACAGGAGGAATGGGCCCAACTGGTGCAGTTAAGATTGACCGGTGCAGCAAGGGAGGCATCACCCAACTGTCACTGGAAGAGTGCCAGGATTATGCCACAGTAAAGAGCAGCATATTGCGCTCATTTCAGCTAACCCCAGAGGCTTATAGGAAGCGCTTCAGAGAGATGATGAAAGTTGGAGCATGTACGTTTGCCGAGACGGCAAGGGATCTGGAAAGATGATTTCAGAAATGGATTGAAGCTGCCGGAGTTGGATCTTATGCTGGCCTAAAGCAATTGATGGTTATGGAGAAGTTCATGGAGATGATGCATCCCGAGACAAAGTTCAAGATCCAAGAGGCAGGGGTGAAGGATGTGAAAGATGCTGCAGATATGATTACTGAAGCATACAAGTGCTTAAGGGAGAACAGAGTGAGGAATAAGGTGAAATGCAGCAACGGCAGACCCAGTGGAGTCTGGGGAGGAAAACGTTTTGGGGGACAGACAAGCCGACCAGCTAATTTTAAGACCCAGGAAGGAAAATTGCCGAGTCTGCCTGCTGGAGGTAATCAGGAAAATAAAAATGTGCAGAGGAGACCAATCCAGTGAAGCTCCACAGACTACGAGTAGTGCGTCTGGCCCGAGGAACTCCAGTACGAGTGGGCAGAGTCAGAGCCACTTGGGGGCATATAGGAGAGATTTCTCCCAAATGAGGTGCTACGAGTGCAACAGATCGGGTCACATGGTGCGAGATTGTCGACAGGGCAAGAGAGTCGTTACCCCTGACCATGTGTGATCCCCGGAAGAAGTACGTTGATGTACAACAAGACAAACCACAGAAGGTAGATTTGATGAACGAGCGGTATAGGCCGTTCATTAGTAAAGGTTGGGTCGGTATAGAGGGTCAACCCGAGGTTGAGGTTAGTATCGTCAGGGATACTGGAGTTAATCAGAGTTTGCTTCTGAGAGGCCTAATCGGAAACGATCGACTGTTAGCTGGCAGTAGGAGGATAAAGGTTCATGGGTTGTTGTCTAAGAATGACATGCCCGTGTGTGCTGTTCAGTTGAAGTCAGATTATTTGTCGGCGGAGGTGATGTTTGGAGTGTGCCCCAACATACCTGTTCCAGGAGTCCAAGTGATCCTGGGGAATGACTTGTGTGGGTCCAAGGTGTTGTCAGAGCTGATAGTAAATCTGTGCTGGATGAGTACCAGAAGGACTGCGGTACGAGTGGAACACCGGACAAGGTAGATCTAGCCAGCATCCTCGAAGATGAAGCAGAGGACAATCAAGTCATTGTATACCCGGCCTGTGTAGTGACAGAGTCGGATGTAGCCGCCGAGGATGACACTGGAGCTGATGTGGCAGTGTCGACTAACACCAAGGGAAGAGGTCAACGTGGATATGTCTGGGCTGTTCAATGAAGGTCCAGCTCAGAAGAATGAAGATTTGAGGAGACAGGAAGTGAAGATGACCCTACTTGAAACGTTCAGCGTGAACCAAGCGGACTTGATTAGGGCACAGAAAGAGGAGTTTATAGATCTTATCAGGGAGGCGAAAGGGGGAAACTCATGTCCGGAGTCTCCTGTGCATTAGTACTTAGACAATGACGTACTAATGAGGAAGTGGCGACCGGAGAAAGCCGGCGCAGATAAGGTATGGTTAGAGAAGCATCAAGTGTTAGTGCCGAAGGAGTTCAGGGCGGCAGTGCTAGAACTAGCCCACTCCGTAGATATGGCATGGCACTTAGGGGTGAAGAAAACCTAAATAAGGTGCAGGAGCACTTTTATTGGCCAAAAGTGTGGAAGGATGCAAAGAAGTATTGTAGGACATGGTTTGGCATGCCAACGTGCAGGTAAACCGGTTCCGGCTATACCGAAGGCACATTTAAAGCCCATACCGGCGTTTGGTGAGCCTTTTGAGAGGGTCTTGATAGACTGTGTAGGCCTGTTGCCAAGAACCAGAAAAGGCCACGAATATTTACTGACCATAATGTGCACAGCCACCCGTTTCCCCGAAACGATCCCCCTGAGAAAAGTGACATCAAGAGCCATTCTGGACTGACTACAGAACTACATTGCGTGGGTAGGAATGCCCAAGGTTATCCAGACGGACCAGGGAAGCGTCTTCCAGTCGAAGTTGTTTAGGGAAACTGAGAAAGGATGGAGGGTAGAGCAAGTGCGCTCGTCACCGTATCACCCTCAGTCGCAGGGAACGTTGGAGCATTTCCATGGAACGCTAAAGAGCTTGTTGAGGGTATACTGCGCTGAGGAAGGGAGTAAGCTGGACGAGGCATTACCATCCGTGTTGTTTGCCATCAGGGATGCGGTAGTGGAATCACTTGGATTCACCCCATTTCAATTGGTGTACAGACACTCAGTGAGGAGCCCAGAGGGTGCACTGAAGGAGCATCTCGCCGAGGATAGGCAGAAGGTGGATGTGGGACAATACGTAAAGACTTCTAGAGAGCTACTCTTTAGGGCCAGGGATTTGGCCAAGGAAAAGTTGAGAACGTCCCAGACAGAGATGGTGAGATATCACGACAGGAAGGCAAAGGACAGAAGATCAGGTGTTAATCCTCCTGCCGTGGAAAGGAAGTATATGCGAGACGAAATTGTGTGGACCATATACCATCCAGAAGGTGCTAGGGGATGTGAATTATGTAATACACATGCCAGATTGTCCGAGGAAGTCACAGGTTTGCCACGTGAACATGATAAAGAAGTACTATGACAGAGATAATCCTCTAGCCGATGAAGAACAGATAGAACCCCCATCGTAGAAGACTGTGCTTTGTGTGGGAGACGGCAAAGGAATTGAAGAGGAGAACAGAAAGTTAGAGAGGGCCGATGGAGCGAAGATATCAAATACGGAAAGCCTGGCCCAGATAGGTGAGCGTCTGGGTCATTTGGAGGATGACCAACGCCAGGAACTAGTGGAAATCCTCCGGAGGTATAAGTCGTTATTCACGGACGTGTCCAGAAGACACCGCGGAACGGTGCATGAAGTTAATGTCGGGAGTGCCGACCCTATCAAGCAGCATCCTTACAGAGTTAGTTAACCCAGAGAAAGCAGCGGCGATGAGAGAAGTAAAGTATCTGCTAGATAACGACTTGGCAGAAGTTAGCGACAGTGACTGGAGTTCGCCGTGCCTCGTCGTGAAGAAGAGTGATGGCACGTACCGGTTCTGCACCGATTATAGGAAAGTGAATGCAGTCACAGTTGCTGACTCGTTCCCGATACCACACATAGATGATTGCATAGATCGGATTGGGAGTGCGCGGTATGTCTCGAAAATAGACCTGTTGAAGGGATACTACCAGATTCCCCTGTCCGAGGAGGCTAAGAGAATCTCAGCGTTCGTGACACCCGACGGCTTGTACCAATATAAAGTGGTGCCGTTCGGAATGAAGAATAGTGGCAGTTGTTTCCAATGGGTATTGAATCAGGTATTACAAGACGCGACCGGATGTGCAGTGTACATCGATGATATCGTAGTGTTCGCTGATTCCTGGAAAGATCACATGGATCGACTTTTGGATTTGTTCGATCTACTGGAGAAGGCCAACATGACGATCAACTTGGCAAAAAACGAGTTCGAGAGAACCCGCCTGGAGTACCTTGGATATATAGTAGGGCAAGGCGAGGTTGCTTCGGTAAGAACAAAGGTAGAGGCCATCGACAACTTCCCGGTGCCCAGGAGTAAAAAAGAATTGTTGAGATACCTTGGTATGATTGGATATTACCGGAAGTTGTACAAAAATTTCTCCACCGTAGGCGCTCCTATAACGAGTTTGCTATCAAAGAGCAAGAAGTGGGAATGGAATGGAACAGTGCAAGAAGCGTTTGAAAAGACCAAAAGACTGTTGACCGAGGCGCCTGTACTAATGTCCCCAAATTTTGGAGCGCCGTTTACGTTATTTATAGATGCCAGTGATATAGGGGCTGGAGCTGTACTGACGCAGCAGAATGATGGAATTTATCGCCCCGTGTCCTTCTCGAAGAAGTTCGTTAAGCACCAGAGGTCGTACAGTACGGTCGAGAAAGAGACTTTGGCCCTGGTGATGGCATTGAAACATTTTTAAGTGTATGTGAGTGGAAGAGGACACCCAGTGACGGTGTATACAGACCATAATCCCCTAGTTTTCCTGAGGAAAATGGAGCATGCGAATCAGAGGTTAACCAGGTGGTCTTTATTGCTCCAACGAGACATTGTAGTGGCTGATGCATTATCCCGAGCCTAGCCAGTGGAATAATTCTCAAAAACACAAGGGGGAGGGAGTGTTATGATCCCAGGTAGCTGAAAAACGAGTCTCCCCTTTGATAATTATTCTATCAGGCCTGACTTGACTAGAAGGTCAAGGAAATATAGAGGTGAAGACACATATGTAAAATAATTTGTTGGATATGATAGATAATTTAATTATGAATGTGGGCAGTGAATAAGAAAATAAGTAAATGACTTGACACAAGATGTGAAGAATTTGCTGGAGGTGTGAGGCTCGCTTGAGAGAAGCTTGAGCTCACTTGAGCTAAAGAAATCGTGAGGGGAGGGCATGCTCCGTTTGAGCCCCTGTTAGAGAGGAACCCCTGTTTGATATACCTTCAAGAGGAAGGAAGTTGACAGACGTCTCGACTGAGGAATAAGTTAGGAGGCGTGTCAGCTCAAGTCAGCTCACTGCAGAAAGTGTTGAGGGGGCAGTTAAAGCAGTTCTGGGGGTAGGCTGAGGCGCCCTGAGTATCGCCGCCCCATCGAGGAGCGCCCTGCAGGAGACCTTTTTGTGGTAAGCACAATTTTAAGCAGTTTACAGTGATTGTATATAGTTGATCGTGTGCCTAGTGATCGTAGCGAATGTTTATTGACACATTAGTCATATTTTATTAAGGCAGAAGGCCTAAAATAAAAGAGTAAAGATGGAGGAACGTCCTGGAGGGCGGAGCGACGCCCGTCCACTCCGACCGCTGGAGGGCAACTGAAGGGCCAGCCTCCAGCTGCCTCGAGGGCCGGGCGAAGGATGGACCAGCCCAAACGGGGGAGTCCACACTCACAGCATGTAGAGAGCAGAGAGATGTTGGGTGTAAACATATTGTGTGGTTTATTTCGTTTATGTGTTTATAGGGAAACATTTTTATTGGCCTGTCAATGGGTTGCAGGTTGTCTGGGGAAGGAGTTGCTGAGAACTTCGAAGCCAGCTGAGAGGGAGTAGTTGATGAGACTCCAAGGTTGTGGAAGGTACTGATATCTGTGGGAGAGCAGCCATACAGTGAGGAGCAGGATCTCAAGTAGTGAGAAGAGGAGCTGTGGAATGAAGTTTCGCATGTTACTGTGATACCAGTGGTGAAGCACCATTGTTACTCAAGGAAGACTTCATGGTGTAGCAGCCTGGAAGAGCTGCAGCGGATCCTGGTAGATAAACCCGGAAGAACCTGACGATGTCAGGGTAGTGAACTTCCAGATGGGGAAGGGATGTTCTTATTGACTAATTGTAGGGAGTTGGTAGAGTGTTTGGTTGTCATTAGCGAGCAAGACGCAGTGAAAGGTGAGTGATTACCATTTTTGTGCCCAGAAGTACTTAGACTGAAGTATAGAGTTACAACCGTAGGCTGGATTATCTGCAGAGACATACATGTGTTCAAGGACTAATAGGGTGATTGATTGATCATTGTTGTTTATCAAGGAATATATATACTGATATTTATGTTATTGCAGTCATAGGCTGGTTTTCCTTGTATGTGTTTACATATATATTCTCTTCCTGATACTGCAATATTGTCTTATGAGACTTGACCTACTTGGTGAGATTGGTGGTATAAGTGATGAGATAGCAGTTAGGCTACCACTAGGGCTAAGGGAGCCGGTCGGCTGAGCGGACAGCACGCTGAACTTGTGATCCTGTGGTCCTGGGTTCGATCCCAGGCGCCGGCGAGAAACAATAGGCAGAGTTTCTTTCACCCTATGCCCCTGTTATCTAGCAGTAAAATAGGTACCTGGGTGCTAGTCAGCTGTCACGGGCTGCTTCCTGGGGGTGGAGGCCAGGTCGAGGACTGGGCCGCGGGGACACTAAAAAGCCCCGAAATCATCTCAAGATAACCACTTGATAGGCAGATGGCAGAGTCCTGATGGTATTGGAGTGCAACCTGACTACAATAGTATAGAGTGTAGGATTTATATTGTTATACGTGTATATGTATTGTCCATGTGCCTTGACCAGTAAATATATTCAAATTTGCTGGTGTTTGCCCTTGTCCTAGTGAACCTTCCCAGAAAATAGGAAAGAGGGAGAGAGAGAGAGTGAAAGAACCAAGAACCAAAGCTGCGGACAGCGTAGTATGGAGCAATATCAAAGAAAAGGGGATTGATGATATCATACCACAAGGAGAGAGTGGGGAACAGGAGATCATACCACATAAGGAGAGGGTGAGAAGTCATGGCTGCTCGAGTGGGTGTGTGCACGTGACAACGAGGCTAGTGTTGGAGCCGCATCCCCTAAACGTGTGACGTCGAGCCCCTCTCCAAGTGCCAGAAGCATCCAGGGTAATCTCCCGGTCAAAATAAGCAGTCTATGGAATTTAGGGTTGGTTGTCCGAAAGGAAGGACCAACAGCAACAACAACAACATCCTAATAGGGAACATGATCATCACGTTCAAGATTCTCAAGGGAAATGATAGGGTAGATAATGAAAGGCTATTTAACACAAGGGGCACACGCGCCAGGGGACACAGGTGGAAACTGAATGCCCAAATGAGCCACAGATTTTAGAAAATACTTTTTTAGTGTCAGAGTGGTTGACAAATGGAATACATTAGGCAGTGATGTGGTGGAGGCTAACTCCATGCACAGTTTTAAGTGTAGATATGATAGAACCCAATAGGCTCAGGAACCTATACACCTGTTGATAGGCGGGACCAAAGAGACAGAGCTCATCCCCCGCAAGCACAATTAGGCGAGTACAATAAGGTGAGTACACACACACACACACACACGTGCACATACACACAAAAATAAAAATATGAGAAGCAGGAGGGAGTGGAGGAAGTACAGAAGATAACGGACAGAGGACAACAGGATTAGATTTAACAGAGCTAGGAACGATTACATTAACATAAGACGAGTATGCGAAAAAAATTATGAAAATGATATTGCAATCAAAGCGAAAAAGCAACCTAAACTACTACATAGCCATATAAGAAGGAAGATGTCGGTAAATGACCAAGTGACAAGACTAAGGAAAACAGGAGGGGCATATACAGAAAGTGACAAAGAAATCTGCGAGGTACTGAATGCAAGTTTCCATGGAGTGTTCACAACCGAGCCTGAGCGGCTCCCATTGTTAGAAGAGATTACCCTAGACGGAAGACTATCAGAGATAGAGGTGACAGCAGAGGTGGTAATGAAACAGTTGACAACGTTGGATGCAACTAAAGCGGTTGGACTAGACAAAGTATCACCGTGGATACTAAAAGAGGCAGTGCAGGCCCTCAGAGTACCTCTGGCAATGATCTTTAATGAGTCACTTATGTCGGGAGAATTGCCCAGTTGCTGGAAGAAGGCAAATGTCATACCGATTTTCAAGGAATGAGATAGGGGGGAGGCACTTAAGTACAGACCCATATCACTGACAAGTATCCCCTGCAAAATACTTGCAAGAATAATTAGGCTAAGACTTGTTGCACACCTGGAGAGCATTGGGTTTGTAAACGAACACCAACATGGGTTCTGGACAGGGAAATCATGCCTAACAAACCTTTTGGAATTCTACGATAAAATAACAAGGATAAGGCAGGACAGAGAAGGTTGGGCAGACTGCGGATTTCTAGACTGCCAAAAGGCCTATGATACAGTATCACATATGAGACTGCTGTTCAAACTTGAGAGGCAGGCAGGAGTAAGTAGAAAGGCCCTAGCGTGGGCAAGGAACTACTTAACAGGAAGGAGCCAGAGAGTAATGGTAAGGGGCGAGAAGTCGGACTGGCGAACAGTAACGAGTGGTGTACCTCAAGGATCGGTGCTGGGACCAATTCTATTTCTAATTTACGTAAATGATATGTTTACAGGAGTAGAATCCTACATGTCAGTGTTCGCGGATGATACAAAATTAATGAGAAGATTTGTGACAGATGAGGATTGTAGGATCCTCCAAGAGGACCTGGACAGATTGCAGAGATGGTCAGAGAAGTGGCTACTGGAGTTCAACACGAGTAAATGTATAGTTATGGAAATGGAATCAGGTGATAGGAGACCAAAGGGACAGTACACAATGAAGGGGAACAGCCTACCTGTAACGATTCAAGAAAGAGACCTGGGAGTAGACGTAACACCTAATCAAATTCCTGAGACAAATATAAATAGGATAAAGACAGCAGTGTACTCTACACTGGCAAAAGTTAGAACATCATTCAGAAACCTAAGTGAGGAGGCTTTTAGGGTTCTTTTAATTGACTACGTGAGACCAGTCTTAGAGTATGCCGCGTCATCATGGCGTTCCCATCTGAAGAAACACATTAGGAAACTGGAAAAGGTTCAGAAGTTTGCGACAAGGCTTGTCCCAGAGTTACGATTGATGGGATATGAAGAGCTCCTGAAGAAACTGAACCTTACGACACGAGAAAAAAGAAGTGAGAGGGGTGATAGGATAGGAACGTATAAAATACTAAGGGGAATTGACAAAGTGGAAATAAATGAAATTATTAGTTCACACGGAAAAGTAACAGAACGAGGGGATATGGGTGGAAGCTGGAAACTCAGATGAGTCCCAGAGATGTTAGGAAGTATTCTTTTAGCGTGAGAGTAGTGGAAAAATGGAATGCACTTAAAGGGGCAGGTTGTGGAAGCAAATTCTATTCATAGTTTTAAAACTAGGTATGATGAGGAAATGGGACAGGAGTCATTGCTGTAAACAACCGAAGGCTGGACAGGCGGGGATCAAAGAGCCGATGTTCGATCCTGTAAGCACAAATAGGTAGGTACAAAGAGGAGGGTACACACACACACACACAGATGGGCCACGCCCAACCCCTGAGATGGGCCACGCCCAACCCCTGAGATGGGCCACGCCCAACCCCTGAGATGGGCCACGGCCAACCCCTGAGATGGGCCACGGCCAACCCCTGAGGTGGGCCACGGCCAACCCCTGAGGTGGGCCACGGCCAACCCCTGAGGTGGGCCACGGCCAACCCCTGAGGTGGGCCACGGCCAACCCCTGAGGTGGGCCACGGCCAACCCCTGAGGTGGGCCACGCCCAACCCCTGAGGTGGGCCACGGCCAACCCCTGAGGTGGGCCACGGCCAACCCCTGAGGTGGGCCACGCCCAACCCCTGAGGTGGGCCACGCCCAACCCCTGAGGTGGGCCACGCCCAACCCCTGAGGTGGGCCACGCCCAACCCCTGAGGTGGGCCACGCCCAACCCCTGAGGTGGGCCACGCCCAACCCCTGAGGTGGGCCACGCCCAACCCCTGAGGTGGGCCACGCCCAACCCCTGAGGTGGGCCACGCCCAACCCCTGAGGTGGGCCACGCCCAACCCCTGAGGTGGGCCACGCCCAACCCCTGAGGTGGGCCACGCCCAACCCCTGAGGTGGGCCACGCCCAACCCCTGAGGTGGGCCACGCCCAACCCCTGAGGTGGGCCACGCCCAACCCCTGAGGTGGGCCACGCCCAACCCCTGAGGTGGGCCACGCCCAACCCCTGAGGTGGGCCACGCCCAACCCCTGAGGTGGGCCACGCCCAACCCCTGAGGTGGGCCACGCCCAACCCCTGAGGTGGGCCACGCCCAACCCCTGAGGTGGGCCACGCCCAACCCCTGAGGTGGGCCACGCCCAACCCCTGAGGTGGGCCACGCCCAACCCCTGAGGTGGGCCACGCCCAACCCCTGAGGTGGGCCACGCCCAACCCCTGAGGTGGGCCACGCCCAACCCCTGAGGTGGGCCACGCCCAACCCCTGAGGTGGGCCACGCCCAACCCCTGAGGTGGGCCACGCCCAACCCCTGAGGTGGGCCACGCCCAACCCCTGAGGTGGGCCACGCCCAACCCCTGAGGTGGGCCACGCCCAACCCCTGAGGTGGGCCACGCCCAACCCCTGAGGTGGGCCACGCCCAACCCCTGAGGTGGGCCACGCCCAACCCCTGAGGTGGGCCACGCCCAACCCCTGAGGTGGGCCACGCCCAACCCCTGAGGTGGGCCACGCCCAACCCCTGAGGTGGGCCACGCCCAACCCCTGAGGTGGGCCACGCCCAACCCCTGAGGTGGGCCACGCCCAACCCCTGAGGTGGGCCACGCCCAACCCCTCACATGGTTCTTGGCTCCTCCTGCTGGGCTTCGCAGGGAGAACTTTCTCAGACCCCAAAAATCTTCTTTACGCAGGGTGGGATCTCAGGAGTCTGGGAGCCTTTGATCCACTTTATTGTCCTCTCGAAATATGAATTTTGTGCCTTACTATCGTCCAGGAGAGCCAGCTCTGTCAGTACAGTCGTCACGACAAATTATCTCTTGCCACTTCTCCCTGTCTTGAGAACACATCTGCAGTAAACCGTATACGACGACTAATGCAATCCCAAGGACATTCAGGCCTTTGACTAGTCGCAACATTATACGAACTGTCGACAAAATCATTATTTTCACTCTGGTGCGGTGGTCAATTTCCTCGGTGTTCTCATCACATACTACTCCAAAACAGTTTTCTACCCTTCCAGAGGTTGTGTCCTCTGTGAGAATTAACAGTGTAATAGTCACTTGCGAGCATGAATATCCCATATTGACTGACTTTATCCCTCCTGGGCTAAGGTATGCTGAACTCTGTAATTATTATATGAGTACTGGAACACTTGATATATTGGACTTGTACCCAACATTAACCATGTAATGTATCAATTATGCAATGTATGTATGTGATGTAACTATATAACGTGAGCTTGTAAAATCCCTTTAAACACCATCAGTGATTAAGTGCTTAATTGCACACTAGTTTCTCTATCAGCTATCTCACCCTGTCAGAGTAAAAGAGACAAATTTATGTGAATGCATGTGTATGTATATATGTATGTATACATGTATATGTACATTGTGTCATATACAGTTACGTTGTAAGGAGGACGGCCACGAGGAAACACAACATTTAAGAGTACGTAGCTTGTTACCAGTAACAGACAACCAAGAAGCCTGCCAACGGGTAAGGACTGAGGAATGGATAACCGGGTAAAAGTCGGAATACGGAATGCCTGTACGAGAGATGGGACAAGAGCGGACAGCTTCCTTGGCGGCAGCATCCGCACGCTCATTTAAAGACACACCAATATGGCTGGGAACCCAACAAAACTCAACCGACTTAAATTTACTGTGAACGAGAAACAGCCAATGCTGGATCTCGACAACTACTGGATGAACCGGATTAAAGGACCCGAGAGCCATGAGGGCACTACGAGAGTCAACAACAACTACAAAGGAAGACTGACAACGAGAAAGCAGGAGACGAAGAGCATAGAGAATAGCATAAAGTTCCGCTGTAAAGATGCTAGTCTCCAGAGGCAAGCGACATATAAGTGCGATCAGGAAAAACAACAGAGTAGCCAACACCGTCCGCTGACTTAGACCCATCGGTGAAGACAGAAACGGAGCGGGAGTGAGAAGAAAAGTGCTCGAGGAAAAGGCGTTTTAGAACCGTAGGAGGGGTAAAAGCTTTAGTGATATGGGTCAAGGATGTACAAAACCGCGGAAGAGGGACCCTCCACGAGGGCAAAGAAGGAACAACACGAGGAGAAACATCAGAAATACGAACGGAAAGAGAATCCTGTAGGCGAGATAACCGGACAGAAAGAGGGAGGTGGTGAAGAGGAACAGGAACCGCAGGAGGGGTAAAAGTTAAAGCACGACAGAGGCGAGAGGAAGGATGTTGCAAGGACCGCGCAAGATAGCAAAGACAGTAGCGATCACGGCGGTCCTGGAGAGACAGGAAGCCAGTGTCAACATACAAGCTAAGGATGGGAGTCGAACGAAAGGCACCAGAACCGAGGCGCAACCCAGTATGGTGCAAAGCATCAAGACGGCGAAGAGTAGAAGGAGAAGATGAGTAAGCAGGGCAACCATAATCAAGCTTAGACAGGACGAGAGAGGAATGTAAAGCAAGGAGAGTGCGCCTATCTGCCCCCCCCAAGAAGTATGGGACAAGACCCAAAGGAGGGTAAGGGCCTTAGAGCACTCAACACTGAGGTAAGAGATATGGGGAGACCAAGACAAACGAGTGTCAAGGAATAACCCCAAAAGCTTCGCGGAATCTTTGTATTCAAGGGGATGACCATAAAGTGACAAAGAGGGACGAAGAACAACCCGTTTCCGCGTAAAAGTCATGGCACAAGTCTTAGAAGTAGAGAACTTGAAGCCATGATCTGTGGCCCAAGACGACACGGCATCAATTGCAAGTTGAAGCCGCCGTTGAAGGAGAGGCGAATCATCACCCTGACAACAAAGGGTAAGATCATCGACATAGAGAGCGGAGAAGACACCAGAAGGAAGAGAGGAAAGAAGACCATTGAGGGCAACCAGAAAAAGAGTAGTGCTCAGAACACTACCCTGGGGCACACCTTCGTATTGCTGAAAAGAGGGAGAGAGAGCGGTACCAAGGCGCACCCGAAAGGAACGACGAGAGAGGAAGCTGCAGAGAAAGAGAGGGAGATGACCACGAAGGCCAAAAGAATGAAGTTGAGATATGATAACGCCAAGTGGTGTCATAAGCCTTTTCCAGGTCAAAAAGGACGGCAACAACGGAGGTCTTTGCAGCAAAAGCAGTACGAATATAGACCTCCAATTTCACCATGACATCTGTCGTGCTGCGGCACTTGCGGAAACCAAATTGAGAAGGGGAGAGGAGGTGATGGTGTTCCAGGAACCACATCAGACGAACGTTAACCATACGTTCAAAGAGTTTGCAGACAACTTGTGAGAGCAATAAGGCGAAAGTCCATAGGGGAAGTAACCAGAGACCCCGGTTTGCGAACAGGGAGGAAAACGGCATCGAGCCAGTCCTCAGGGACTGACGACGACTCCCAGATCCGATTATACAGACTCAGTAAATACCGAGACGTGCTCGGAGGGAGATGGCGAAGCATCTCATAATGAATACCATCGGAGCCCGCCGCCGTAGAACCGCAGAGGGCCAGGGCAGAACGAAGTTCAGAGAGAGAGAAGGGATCATTATAGGGAAGCTGAAGATGAGTGCAGAAATCTAAAGGACGAGACTCAAGGACAGGTTTACGAAGAAGGAAAGATTGGGGAAGATGAAGACCAGAGCTAACAGAAGAAAAGTGGGAACCCAGTTCGGAAGCGACCTGCAACGGGTCCGCCACAAGAGTACCATGGAGGTGAAGGACCGGTGAAACATCGGGAACGAACTTACCCGCTATCTTGTGGATACGATTCCAGATCTGGGCCAGAGGGGTTTCGGACGTAATTGTTGAGACATAAGATGCCCAACATTCACGTTTAGCCGTACGGATGGCCCTACGGGCCACCGCACTCGCTTTCCGAAAGAAAAGAAAAGAAAAGAATCGGACGTCTGCCTACGGCGGTGCCTCTTCCAGGCTGCACGCTTACAGCGGACAGCCCGAGCACAGTCCGCATTCCACCAGGGAACGCACTTCCGCACTGCCTCTCTCTCGCACTTCAGAGCGCGAGAGAGAGGCAGAAGGGTGAGGTCAGAGAGAGCAGCACTGAGGGTAAATAGGGTCCAGTCTGCCTTAGCAAACTGCCACCTAGGGAAAGAGAGGGAAGGGCGAAAAGAGAAAAAGGAAACAAGGATGGGGAAATGATCACTTCCATGGAGGTCATCAAGAACCTGCCACGTGAAATCTAAGTAAAGAGAAGAAGAGCAGAGAGAAAGATAAAGACAAAAAAGGGTGCGAGTCCGAGAGTCCAAATGAGTGGGCTCACCAGAATTCAGAAGAGACAGGGAAGAAGAGAGGAGAAACGGCTCAAGGAGGCGACCCCGGGTATTCGTCAGAACGTCACCCCAAAGGGAATGACGACAATTGAAGTCACCCAGCAGGAGCACAGGCTCCGGCAAGGAGTCTAGGTGGTGTTTCAAATCACGAAGAGAGAGCGGGACACTCGGGGGGAGATAAATGGAACAAACTGTGTACCATTTCCCCACAAAGATACGAGCAGCAGAACAATGGAGAGGCGAAGGAAAAAGTAAAGGAACAAAGGGAACATCATCACGAATCAAGAGAGCAGAAGAATTATGGTGCCCTCCGACAGACCCCAGCAATGGCTGGGGGGGGGGGGGAGAGAAAGGAATAGCCACGAAAACGACCAGGACGAGCACCAAGCATCGGCTCCTGGAGACAGACACAAAGGGGCGAAAACCGCGAAATCAGAAGTTGGAGTTCGAGGAAATTGGCGTAATAACCTCGAACGTTCCATTGAAGAATGGACAACGACGAGAAGAGAAAGGACAAAAACAGAGAACAAGGAAGAAACCAAGGCGAAAGAGCAACAGAGCACGTTAAAGAATATCAGGGTCGGGACCAGGGTCAGCAAAGTCAGGGTTAGGGGGCATGGGTAAACTGAGCAAAGACGGAGGGAAGGAAACGGGAGAACAGATCAGAGGTGGGCGGGCGGGGTCCGGAGGAGGAGGAGGAGGAGGAGGAGGAGGAGGAGGAGACAATGGAGAGGAGCAGTCAAGGACAGCAGCAGGAAGAGGGGGAGTAGAAAGAGGGGAGCGCACCCCAGCAAGAGCAGCAACCGAAAGGGAAGCAGGAGCCAAAGAAACCTCCATAGCAGGAACAGGGGGCGCAATCACTGAAACGTGAGGGGAAGGAGCAACAGAACCAGACGTAGGAGCTGAGGAAGAAAGCGAAGCCTTCTTACCAGCCGGGGAAGAGGAAGGAGAGGAGCCAGGCTTACGCTTCTGACTTAAAGAGACCGGTGTCCCAGCAACTACGTACCGGGCAACGGATTCCAGTGTCTCAACAGGAGAAGCCGAACGAGAGCATACACGACGGCCGCTAGGAGAGCGATGGACATCCGCCCGCACCGACAGGCGGTGGGAAGAGCCGATAGATGGAGGAAGAGGATGGGAAGGAGGATCGGAGGGGGACGAGGAAGAAGACACAGGAGACACGACAGACCGGGTAGAAGGAAGGGGAACCCCGGACAGAGGACCATGAGGAGGATCCTTCGGGAGAGAACCCAAAGGAACAGAGGAGGGGGCAGTGGGTGCATCAGGGTCCAAGGCCCGGAAACTGTTGCGAGTCTGAGGAAGGAGGGAAGGACGAGGAGAGGAAGAGCGCAACACGCGAGCATAAGAGATATTAGCATAAGGCGGGAGCCGGCGAACCTGGCGCCTCGCCTCAGGAAAAGATAAACGCTCCCGGTGCTTCAAGTTGAGGACGGCTGCCTCAAGCTTGTAATGGACACACGCACGGGAGAAGGTAGGATGGGCCTCACCGCAGTTGAGGCAACGAGCCTGGGGAGAAGTGCACTCCGACTTAAGAGTGACCTTCGCCACCACACAAAGGACAGACAGTCCCGGAGCAGCGGAGGGCACCATGCCCAAACCGCCAGCACTTGTTGCAGAGCCGAGGAGAAGGAATGTACTCCTGGACAGAGCACCTGGCACCAGCAAGAATGACAGAGGGTGGAAGGGTCCTACCATCAAAGGTAAGCTTCACAACCCGGAGGGGTTGACGGCGACTACCACGAGGGGGACGAGTAAACGTGTCCACCTGGAGAATAGAATGGCCCTGGGCAGCAAGGATATGTCGAATATCGTCGTGGCAGTCGCGCAGGTCCCGAACACCGGTCGCAACATGGGGCAGGAGCAAAATAGTGCCAACACTGGCATTCAACTGAGCGTTCTTCGAGACCCGAACAGGGGTCTCGCCAAGGCAGGATAAGGCAGCCAAGCGGGAAGCAGCATCCTGAGAAGCAGCAGCAATGACACGTGTACCGAGACGAGTGGGGTTGAAGGCAACAGAGGCATCCACAGAATCAACAAGATGTCGATGGAGGGAGAAATCGTCAGGAGGTGCAGAATCAAGAGGGAGGAGATCAAAGTATTTGGCCCACGAAGCGGGACCAAACAAGGCTTGATAGGTAGCAGAACTGTAAGGAATCGAGCGAGGGCGGCAGTGACGAGGACGGCGTTTTGAACCCCCAGAGAGAGAGAGGGGTTAAAAGGCGCAGTAGTTACAACTAGAGATGGAGCCGCGACAGGGGACGAGGTAGTCACCACTGGGGGCTTGGGGCTCGACCCAACCATAGAGGAGGGAGGGGAGCTAAGGGAAGGAGTCAGAGGCCAAAGGAGGAGCAAGGTCGTGGCCCAATGCAGCGGAGGCTACAGAGCCCGATCTTGCAACACGGACCAACTCGGGGCTTGGTCGCCCACCCCACGAGCCTGAGAAGGTAAAGGAGCAACAGCAGAAACAGTAGATATCATTGTTACGAAAAAGAAACATTTATTCACGAATGTGCCCCCACACCCACCATGGAGCCACAATTAGAGGCACGACACCCAACAAGAAGCTATCGCCGATCATGCCGGGGCCTCCTAGGGGTGCGTCGTGAGTATACGCCCCACAAACGCCACCTTAAGAACCGACAGTCCGTCGAGATCGGATTCAGTGACGAAAGGGGGATTGACAATAAAAGGTTCCCCTCGCCCTCGACGTTGGGTACTACCGTTCTACGGGTGCAAGAGTATGCCTCCTCAAACACCCGGGACTCAAAATAGAAGTAGTCCAAAGGAAGAACCAAAACATGCAAAAGGTCGGCAGGAAACGGCAAGCAGATAGGAGAAGAGGGGGAGAAAAACGAAACAGAAGGAAAAGGAAAAGGTGCTCAGCACAATTGGAGAGGACGGCAGCAGGAGCACAAGGCTATAAAAGGACAGAGGACTGTCCCAAGGAGCATCACACTCCGGCAGCCGCCCACTAAGCCCCCCTCACGGCATCAACGAGCTGAGCGGGGAGGGGGGGGGGGTGCCCTGTCAAGCTTAGTACACGACCTAAGGTGTGCCATTGAGGCACTGCCCACAGGGTATCACCTCGCCCTGCAGGTAAGGACTAAGTGACCTGCTCAGTGATACGGCCCTAATACAAAAATAGGTAAATTACAGAGCCAGACGACCAGACCACTGTGGTAACAGTGGTCTGGTCGCCTGCGTACTGGGGTGTGCACAAAACCAGCCATGTGGACAAATAATCAAGCAGTATTTATCCAAGAACGGCATTACAAATCTGCAACGTTCCTTCCAAAGGAGTGCAGCACGCACTCCCGGCAGACACGCAAACACACATGAGTATGCAGACATGTTACATCAACAGATGTGGAAATCCATTTGCTCCTATCACTGTTGAGTGCCACAAACCCACAATGTTTCGGCATGAGAACATTTAATACGAGAACATCAAGTCCAACAGATGCTATGCATTGATTGTCTCCAAGAGCAGCGAGGGCAGCCAAGTACCATATTCTTACACATGTCCGACTGTGTACGCCACCAACAATCTCTAGCAGCTTCAAGCCTCAGTACTACAGGTACAAACGTTACCATCCTCCTCCTGGTGGTTCCTGAACCTCGGGCAGCTGTAAGTGCTTGACCACATGGTCACCCATCTGTGGTCACAGCCACCATCTTGTGTTAATAAGGACATCTGGAAGTGGATTTGATTTTCAAGAACGTATTATTTGTGTGTTGAATTGTCTTCCCCCTGTAACCTGTCCATGCATCATAGTCCACATCAATTTGCCTGTCAGTGCCTTAACAGGTGAAGGCCGAGTCTTGAAGACGAACATTACCTGACCCATCCCTGGCGAGTCCTACACTGGGTCAGTTGTTCTCAGGAGAGTCGGTAAGTATAGCGGAAATATCTATTTTACACCGCACATTTTAACACTTTGCATTGAATATTAAATGTATCCACTATGCATAACAAAGAACAAGTTTCTTGGTTGGAACTTGTGTAAACCGTTGACATTTGGGAAGAGAGAAGCCATATTAGTGAGGCAAGTCAAAGCTTTAAATAAATGTTCCCCTCGAGAGGGTCGAGTACCCATCCAGTTGGGCTGATATGTACCACTGATACACAGAGCAATCACACTAATGTGATGAATCAATGAGAAGAGTAGGAACAGGTTTGAGGATTCGAACCTATACGCTAGGCATTCCCAAGCACATGCCCCAGACAACTAGGCCACTACATAGTAAAAGGATTGTAACCCGAGATTCTATTGATACCGAGGGTTCCTAAGACTTCCACTGAAGCTTAGAGGGTTCAGCTGAACCCAAGGATGCAAACCCTTAACCATATCATGGCTTGATTGTCAGTGGCGTGTGTATGATTTTTTTTTTAAGTTACATATTTTCATTACACGAGTTCAAACACGCATGGTAATGGTAATCCTCAAATTCTAGTGTTTGTTTCTACATCAGAGTAGTAGTATGATATAACACTGTATAATTGACAATTATCCTCAATAATCTGTATCAACGTTTGTAAAAAAAATTAACTTTCTAAATAATCAATTTCTTTAACCATATTAGAATATGCAGCATAATACATGATGCTTAATACACTGGATGCTCGAACACGTCACAGATCAGTTAGGTAAGTTAGGTTGTGATGCCTAAAGCTAGTTAAAAAAAAAATAAGTGGAGCTAGCACTATAGGTCACTGTCAGATGGAGGAGCTGGATAACGGCATGAACAGGTAGATGAATAGTGGATTAACAGGACGATGCATCACTGGTAGGTGAATGGTGCTTGAAACTCTTCGATCTTGTACATACAATAGTATTATTTAGTTAAAAGTAAGGATAGTGATGCATAGACATTATTTACACGTTAAATGCGTATTGTGGGAGGAGGCGGGGCGGGAGGGGGGTGGGGGGGATTTGTCAGCTGATGAATGGAAGGGGAGACAGCTACGACTGTCAGCTGATGAATGGAAGGGGAGACAGCTACGACTGTCAGCTGATGAATGGAAGGGGAGACAGCTACGACTGTCAGCTGATGAATGGAAGGGGAGACAGCTACGACTGTCAGCTGATGAATGGAAGGGGAGACAGCTACGACTGTCAGCTGATGAATGGAAGGGGAGACAGCTACGACTGTCAGCTGATGAATGGAAGGGGAGACAGCTACGACTGTCAGCTGAAGAATGGAAGGGGAGACAGCTACGACTGTCAGCAGATAAATGGAAGGGGAGACAGCTACGACTGTCAGCTGATAAATGGAAGGGGAGACAGCTACGACTGTCAGCTGATGAATGGAAGGGGAGACAGCTACGACTGTCAGCTGATAAATGGAAGGGGAGACAGCTACGACTGTCAGCTGATGAATGGAAAGAGCCACGACTGGGTTGTGCACTTGTACGGGAAAGAATTAATTGCCAATAGTTTTTGTATTTCACACCCCTTAAATGTTCGTTCATGCTTGCACTAACCTCGACATGCATATCTACTCACTGTAAACCTTAATTGTTTCACAGAATCAATTTGAAACGTTCCTTGAAGTAAACTTTAAAAATGATTTTCCTCTGAATCCTTATTTGCTTCAATAAAAATGACACCCAATTTGAAACTCTTTCCTAAACGTTTGTCCTACCAAAACCTAATCCTAATGCTTGCTGTATCTTTCTTGTTAATCCTTACAGTGTATGAAATTATCTTCGGTACAAATCAATTTAAAACATTTGGAATTCCCCCTCATTCCCAAGCATGTTGCAATGAGAATTACACTTGAAAAACGATACTTTAATTCTACCTAAGGAATGAAACATTTTGATTATTCCTTTTAACTTCTTTCACAACTTATTCCCTTCCTTACCTACTATTTTTTGTTGCAACATCTTGCATCTTTCCAGAAATTTTCGTTTCCTATACTTGCAACATTGCAAGAAACATCAATCTTTGCAACTGCTTTGCAACCCAGGACGAGAGGCATCTGTTATATTCTTAATTCCTCTACTATTGTCCTCTGACTGAACTATTGAATCAAAGTGAGACATGTTATCTTACCTGACCGCTGGATACCGACTAATACCCATACCCAAGCCAAATCCAAGACTAAATAACAAATTTAGTCCCATATAAGAA
The DNA here is from genome assembly GCF_040958095.1 of Procambarus clarkii. NCBI lineage: Eukaryota > Metazoa > Arthropoda > Malacostraca > Decapoda > Cambaridae > Procambarus > Procambarus clarkii. The sequence goes on along the minus strand of NC_091222.1, from coordinate 20,772,235 downwards.
AATCCGTAGAAGCCGTGAGCAGGAGTCTAACCTATGCTCTGGTGACTCCCGAGCAAACGCCTTTAACAGCTACACCACGACTTTTGTCAAAAGAATTGCAACTTGGGATGTTTGGTGAAGTTCCCAGAACAGAGGTTCGAATTCTGCTCACAAGCTCCTAATTTTCTCACATACATCACAATGCGTTTTCTTTGTGCCTTCAGGCCCATCTCTGACATCCTGCATGTGTAAAGTTTTGGAGAGGATTATACTCGACATGTTAACGTTTCAAATTAGACGCCAACTTGCTCCTAACCTGTATGATTTCCGTCCTGGAAGAAGCATTCAAACTTGCTTCGCTGAATATTTTATTAGACAGGGACCATGCTCTTAGGTGGCATTTATTGACCTCCAAACTGCATTTGATACAGCAAAAAGGAGAAATAATCTTCGAACAATTAGCCTCTTTTGGAGTTAATATTAGACTGTTGACATTGCTCACGGGGTACCCGAGTATCAGAACAGCCTCAGTTCTTTCAAGGGGGTCAAAAATACTTTCTGGTAAGAATATTGGAATCAATGTTAAGTATGCAAGACAATTAAACATGTTTGTTAGATCCCTAATTATCATGCCTTGCCTTAGCCTCTGTATTGAACAAACTACAAGTAATACAGAATGAAGCAATGAGGATAATTTATGGTGCCCAAAGAAGCACAAAAATCAACTTTAGGGAAGAACTGAATCTTCCAACCATACTAGATAGAATCATCCAAGTCAACACCACTTCTTCCCTTCAAGTCATAAGAGACCCTACCTCTCCAGCATTGCTCAGAATTTATTATGTGCCGTTAACACACTAAGTGGTGCAACATACCAACTCACTCCTTGTATGATAAATGACCGAATAAAAAGGCCTAAAATCTCATCAATCTGAACATTCCGTATAAATGCAATATACCCGTCACTGATATCCCTCTTCATCTGTACACCACAATTCAAGTACCATATACACCCGACACTTACTAGGTTAATGAGAATGCTGCTCCTGTCAAAGCTGTAATTGCCTCATCATTTTTTTTAATTTTCTCACGAGAACCGTCAGCACTGATAACTCAGTAAAGTCATCTACAGGACGGACTTCAGTAGCATGATGTAGGTTTTACAGTAACAATACTTGCACACAGACTATCAGTATCAGGTTAAACAACTGGCTGACCTCTACACAAACAGAACTGGCTGCACTGCAACTAGCTACCAGTAGATTAAAAGAAACACGAGGAGGAATATTTGTGCTTCAAAGTCTGCTCTACAAGCACTTTAAAACTTTTCCTGCACGTCGACAGCAAAAGCCTCATAATTGCACTTATAAATAATCTGCTCACTGCAGAGAATACTGTTTAAAATCTATCTTATATGGATATCTCTCAAATATAATCCCCCATAAAAGGACAAACATTGCAACCAAATTTGCGTGCAACAATGATGAAGTTGAATTAGACCCTGGAATCCCCATCTCTTGTCAAGACTATATATTGTTTCTAACACTCAAGTCTAATAGAGAAATTACCGACTCCCAAACGCCTGAAAGCACCCGTATAAAAACCTGGAATTTGTTTAGATCCAAAGCCAATGTCTGTGGGCAACAATGTTCACCAGACTGCGACTACTGAAAATCCGAGTCAGGCCCAACCGACCTGCACAAGTCGTTCTTAACATACTGAGAAGCTGCACATTAACCACAGTATATATAAAGTTAACACTTTAAAGTAGATTCATAAAAAGCCATCGACACACTGGCTTGACTACCAGAAATAAATTATGAATGACCTTCCACTTTCGACAAAATATTTCTTTGACAACCACAAAATAAAAATAAGATTCCTCCAACACACTGACTACTTGGACATGCCGGAGTGCCACAAGGCTGTGTACTCGCGCCAACATTACACCACACATTACAGAGGGAAGGACGGGTAGGAATGGCGGTCATGCTGATAAAGGACTGGAGTTGCAAGGAGATGGATATCCCGGGCTGCGAGGAGTTCAGAGACTACACAACAGGCACCATGACGATGGGAGGACCAAAGATAGTAGCAGTGATATATAACCCTCCATTAATTAAATGACAGGCAAGATTATGACAAACATAGCAGTACCTACTATAACTGTAAGGGCAGACTCTGTCGACTGTTAGAAATCGATCCCATCTTCTAATCATGGGGGACTCCAACCATGGAAAGATACAAGAACCGTAAAGTGGAACAGAGAGCGAGCTAAACTATTGGAGACAACATGAAACCTTTAAAGCCAACATGTAATAGGACCAACAAAACTAGAAGTAATGATGAACCAGTTTGACTATCTAGAACTCGCTTAACGATTCACATATGGGAAATAAAGTTCGAAGCCCCATGGGAATGAGTGACCACTGTGTATAGACAAATGCCTGGACTACTAGAAGGAAAATTACAAGTTAAATTTTTTTAATATAAATATCATAGGTAGCAAAACTCAAGAGGAAAGGCTGCTCAGACATTATAGATACAACACCCAGAGGAGTAAGGAGGCGGCACAAGTTTGTGCTGGTAGGAGAAAATGTTATTTCACGACTGTGTTAAGTTGTGCTTGTGAGTATGCAACCCATTCTCGCAAATTTAATAAGTCAATATTGACTTATTAAATATGTGCATAGGTGACACTTAACATAATAGATACCCTTAAAAAGATTCATAGAAAACACCGACCTTACCTAACCTACTTAGTATGTTAAGATAAGCATCTTATTGCTTCGTAATTACAATTATTACCTAACCTATAATAGGTATAGGTTAAGATATAATTGTAATTACGAAGCAATAAGATGCTTATCTAAAGATACTAACAAGGTTTGGTAAGGTCGGTGTTTTCTATGAATCTTTTTAAGGGTATCTATTATGTTTAGTATATCACCTATGCACTTAGTTAATAAGTCAATATTGACTTTACGAATTTGCGAGAACGGGTTGGAGTATGACGAAACGTATCAGCGTCCACTCTTCAAAGTGCACATCGATCCGTGCACTCTCCTGTGTCCTCTGATCTGAGACCAAGGTCTCCCTTGCTGGGTATCTATAGGCAGCCCTCTGGCTGGGATGGCCAAGAATATTTCAAGAGTCGTTGCATGCCCAGATCACAATAGGTGGTTAAGGAAATCAGTGGAACTCTGTGGCTCCAGTCATAAGGACAAAACTTAAGGGGCTAGTTTCGTGCTCCAAGGCCAGAAGGGTTCGCAGGTCTCCTAACCTCCAATGTTACTTTTCCCTGACATGAAACCTAGCCTTGGAGGAGCTCAGGGGCGTCTTTAAAACAAGAGGCTGCCCAGAATCCACCATACGAGATGCCAAGAAACTGGCCACTCTCCAGAGTCAAAATCTTGATCGGGAACAAACACATCCAGAATATACAGGATGGTTCTACCCAAGTTATATTTTCCGACAGTTTCAGGAAGCGTCCGAAAAGACGTTAACAAGCTCTAATCATGGATGAAGGAAACCTTTGGCGAACATCCGGCCTGGTACTTGGTCGGAATCTTTGTTAACTTTAAAAAAAGGCATATATCCCCAGTGACATTAGAAGCGGCACTCTTCCCAACAAAAACCCATAGACCCCTCGTGAATTCTAGTGTCCCTGCTCTAATACTTGTTATCCTGTGGTCACAGAAGCTCTGCCAGTTATATAATCTTTTCTCCCCTCAATAATGAGGAACACTTTGCACTAACAACAAACCAGGAACACCACGTTACCCCGTTCCGGAGACCCCGAAACGTTCACCTCTAACACTTCAGTGACTGCCATCTGACCACAATATTTGTCGATTTGAAAAATTGCTGCAGCGTTCCGGGGCTAGCAATACCTTTGTGCAAGAAGCGGATGACCACGTAGCTGCAAGTGCTCAGCCTCCCAAAACTGTATCCGACGCTACATTCAGCTTGCTAGGTTTTGCCTCTCACCCTAAAACTTTCCTCTCGGCAGCTAGTGTTCCAACCTCAACTAAGGCATCACCTTAATTGGTTAATTTTTCTTTAAATGTAATTGATTGGACTGGTGGAATAGAAAACAGACTAATAGAAGGATGGATGGAGTGGAAAGGGGGAGGGAAAGGTTTGAAATGTTACCAAAAATGTTAGTTAAACATTAACCATATGTTACACCACAACGAAATTTGGAAACTATGGGCCAGAAGAATGGTTTACCACACTGAAGTGGTTGATGCATAGAGTACTATACCTATTAGAAGATTATCGCTTCAAGGTATAGTGTTGATTAAAATTATTGAAAGTGTTCCCTTCACCTTGTGTACTTAGTTGCGAATATATACATTTCATACTACATAATAACCAACTGAGATTCAAGAAAGCTTTAATCCTTTCATACTTGCAGTACCGTTATACGAGACCAATTTCTTGGGTCTGGTTGACCATACCTGCAGTGCCGTTGTATTGAGACACCCTCGTACATACCTGAAATTTCATATATTAAATACCTCAAAATACTAAATTTAACACAATGTAAAATTTGAGAAATATCCCTCTAGACAATCTATCACTTCAGAATTTGGTGGATCTAAAAAGCCGACTTACCTCAGAAAGGCAAAACCTAACCTCAGACTTGACTCATCCACAGGTCGTTCTCAACGCAACGGCCAAGTGGTCGTTAACCCGGCAGCCAAACATGAACGTGAAAACCGCTTCACATTTAACTTGTCTTCAGTCTATGCTCGTCCATGCACTGACTCAACAGTTCATACATTTTAACACAAGATTTATTTAAGAACTTTTGATTCGTGAACTATTATACATTATTATTAATTAGGCGAGGGAGACAGGTGCCAATACAATCAGGTGCCAAAATTTCCTTCAACTATCATGGAACTATTCACAATTTAAATACATTAATATTTACTTATATTTGACAAAATATTGTACTTGGTTACACAGGACGTTAATGTTAATTAAGGCGACTCTGGGGTTGGCTGCAGCGTGGACGACACTGACTCAGGATGGCTAGTCTCATTCACACAGGATGGTGGGTGTGTGGGGGGGGGGGGGGGGAATGTGACGCTTTCTAGATTAAAAGTCTTTGGTCCGTATTTCAAGGATTGAAATCTCATAGTTCACAACAAACATTATAACTGCCAGAATTTCACTACTATAATAGTTTTGTAAACTTTTTTGCATCTGCTCTTGGTTGAACGCTCAATTTCATAATAAAGTTGACTAGCTGCTGTTGTGGAACAGTTAATCACAGCGTCGCTTTAGAATATAATTTTGTTTTATTAAGCTTCAAAAAAATTCTTAAGCTTGGTAAAAGTCTGTAGTAATAGACAAAGGTCTATTACTCATTATCATTATATATACAAATGGGTAAAACAGAGCAAATCCACTATTTTAAATAAAGCTTTAACATCTTGTAACTGTGCTTATTTAGACAATCAGCAAATATAGACAATTCTATGAACAGAATACAATGTGATAAAATAACTAATCATCTAGAGTAACTTGCCTGTAAGCCTGGCGCAGGTCACCTCATGCACAGGACTGTCCAGGTGACTAATTTAGTAAAACCAATGAGGAGGGCGCTGAGCAGCACCTTTCTCGACGCCGGCCTGCGCCACACTGCCCGCCGCGCCTCTTGACTAGCTTAGCCTGATGGGTCAACTACCTGTGACGTCATTCACCTCACCTGACATGAGGCCGCCTCACATACAAGTAATTCACAAGTAAAGTCACTTCAACAATATTAATATAGAGAGTATTTCTATTAATATGAAGTATGAGCAAGCGTGAGTATGTATTAAAAGCACATACTTCACTACTGGACAGTAAACCCACTACCACATCCACCTAGTAGCTTGGAAGCTCCATAACGCCTTCTGTACTCACCTAATTGAACTCACCTAATGGTGCTTGCGAGGGTTGAGCGCTTGCTCTTTGGTTCCGCCTCTCAACTGTCAATCAACTGATGTGCAAATTCCTGAGCTTCCTGGGCTGTGTCATATCTACATTTAAAACTGTATGGAGTGAGCCTCTACCACGTCACTGCCTAATGCATTCCATCTGTTAACTACTCTGACACTGAAAAAGTTCTTTCTAACATCCCTGTGAGTCATTTGGGTACTCAGTTTCCACCTAGATCGCATGCCATCCGTGTTTAACAGTTTATCTTTATCTACCCTGTCAATTCCTCTGAGAATTTTGTAGGTAGTGATCATGTCTCCCCTGACTCTTCAGTCTTCCATTGTCGTGAGGTGCATTTCCCGCAGCCTTTCTTCGTAACTCATGCCTCTTAGTTCTGGGACTAGCCTAGTGGCATATCTCTGAACTTTTTCAAGCTTTGCCTTGTGCTTGACAAAGTACAGGTTCCATGCTGGGGCCGCATACTCCAGGATTGGTCTTACATAAGTGGAACAAGGTTCTGAATTATTCTTTACATAGGTTCCTGAAGACAGTTCTGACGTTAGCCAGCCTCGCATACGCCGCAGATATTAGTCTTTTTATGTGGGCTTCAGGAGACAGGTTTGGTGTGATATCAACTCCTAGATCGTTTCTCCCTGTCCATTTCATGAAGGACTTCATCTCCCATTCTGTATCCTGTGTCTGGCCTCCTGTTTCCACTGCCTAGTTTCATTACCTTACATTTACTTGGGTAGAACTTTAGTAGCCATTTGTTGGATCATTCATTCAGTCTGTCTAGGTCATCTTGTAGCCCCATACTGTCTTTCTCCGTCTTAATCCTCCTCATAATTTTTGGATCATCAGCAAACAATGAGAGGAATGATTCTATACCATCTGGAAGATCATTTACATATTTAAGAAACAGTATGAGTCTAAGGACTGAATCCTGCGGGATCCCACTGGTAACGTCTCGCCAATCTGAGACCTCACCCCTCACATTGACTTTCTGTCTTCTGTTACATAGGTACTTCCTCATCCAATGGAGTACCTTCCCTTTCACTCCTGCCTGCATCTCCAGCTTTTGCTGTAACTGTAACTGTGTTATGTTGGGGTCTAGGCCAGGGGCCAGGTACAGCAACCGGTTACGGTGTTCAGCGTCGTGTGTGTGTGTGTATGTATTTACTGTGTGGCTGTAGGGTCGAACTTTTAGCTCTTGTACCCTACCTTTCTAATTTTCAGTTGTCTAATTTACAGATTCAAGAAATTTGTTTTATCTGTCATATCAACTACATAAACACCTCCTCCTAAGAGGGGGGCTCGTAGCCCCCCACCTGCTTTCTAAACATTCTTAGATTATTGGCAGTCTCCGTCGTGTAGTGGTAAGACACTCGCCTGGCGTTCCGCGAGCGCTTTGTCATGGGTTCGTATCATGGCCGGGGAGGATTTACTGGGCGCAAATCCTTAACTGTAGCCTCTGCTTAACGCAACAGTAAAATGTGTACTTGGTTGTAACAACGATTCTTCGTGGCGGGGATCGTATTCCAGGGATCTGCCCAAAACGCTACGCGTACTAGTGGCTGTACAAGAATGTAACAACATTTTTGAGATATATACAAGAATGTATATATCTCAAAAAAAAAAAAATTATTGCAATGTCTCCTTCCACATGTTTTTATTATTTACATTTATAACTGTGAATCGAATTAGCATCAAAGCCGTCTACATATGAAGGGATGGTTCACCAGCTCACTTACAATAGTGCTCTTATGCCTGTGGGAGCCAGTACACTTGTTAAGAGCACTTGTTAAGTGTGCGGACTTAACTTTGGTAACCAGCAACCGAAACATCTAGTGTTTGGGCTCATGTGAGAGCCCCAGTCACCAGCAGTCCAGAAATGTTACCCTGGCCGGGGTAGCACGTCTGTGGACAGAGATATGCCGATAGCATCATCTCATTGTATGGCTTGAAGCGAGACTCGAGACTCGGAAACAAGCTAGGCCCCAGGCGTGGGTGAGCTGTGGGCGTCGTCATGGAAACAGCCGCCATCTTAGTAAACATCTTGAGCCGCCATGTTGGTCGGCCATGTTGGAGTTGCCCTAGGGGCTATGGTTTACCGTCGCTGATTGGTTGAGAGGGGTAGGCCGCTGTATGCCTTCCTCTCATTGGTTATTTCGAGGAGGACGCGGGAATCGCCGATGTAAGCGTCATTCTGAACCCAGCTGCCACTTTGTCAAGACGCTCTCTGTACTCAATTCGGCCAAATTGAGTATAGGACGTCGTGGTGGCTTGACTACTCAACTGCTTCACCTCCTGCTTCATCTACGACGGCGGTCGTCACAGAATCCGGCCGAAGTCATCGCTCGAAGGGAAGAAAGACAAAGTGTACAGTGGGTACAGATCTTGTGATCTGGGATTGTGGGGTAATGTGCATACGAGCAGTAACAGACTCATAGATCCCATACCAGTGATTAAAAAGAAAACGTTCCATGCAGCTATATTCTCTGTAGCAGTCGATGGGAACGGGGGAAATTCGTGCCAAGTGTTCAGGGGCAGTTTTCTCAGAAATTCGTTGAAAAAAATCTCGAGCCAGTGTTTTGGCGCCAAAAGTGTTGGGGGCGTTACACTTGCTCGGGAAGGGTGGGGAGGTTTCTGTCACCTATGCCACCTACCGCCACCTACGCCACCTACTACTGCCGTGAGCGAGCCAGCCACCCGTAGCGGGGTGCCTGATGTATGGGAATGGTGTGTAAGCCGGCAGTATGAATGAATAAGTACCTATGTGTGTATTTGTGGTGATCAGTTAGTCTCTAAGAGCTTGAATTCGAAAGTCAGGTGTTCCGTCACATTGTCACGCAGCACCTGTAGAGGAGAAGTGAAGTGTGGACGAGGAGATAATCACCCTTTGTTGTCATCTTGTCAGTCTAGAGTGACTTACGTCTTGTGTACACAGACGTAGAGTGTGTGTGTGTGTGGGTACACACGGAAACAGAGTATACATAATATTATATTATTCCATTGTGGTAATTAAATCATTTTTGATCGTCCGTGGGACGGAGTGATATTATTTCCATGTGTAGTATTGCAGGAGTGGAATTCCAACACTGAGTGCTCAGGTTAGTGTGTGTGTATTGTCAGTGATTCCTGGCAATGATTATTGTGGAGTGTACCACAGTGTGGTCTTAATTTCTTGTATTGTTCCCAGGGCCGTGACAAGTGTGATTTATATATATATATATATATATATATATATATATATATATATATATATATATATATATATATATATATATATATATATATTGTGAAGGTAAAGTGTTGGAGTGTTGATGTTCGGCAGTCCTCCAATGACAGGTGGCAATGCATTGTCACACTTACAGAAAAAAAAGAGACTGCTTGCATGTTTGTCTGTGGTAAGGTAATGGGAAGACACACAAAACACAAAATATAAACAATGAAATTTTAATTACTTTAGAAAACAAGATATGAACAAATATAATCCCTTGGCTTACGTAAAATTCAAAACAAGTCAAACAAAACATGAATAATTAATAGCTGTGAAATTTACTCTAAAACAAAATAAAGTGCAAGACAATAATAATGATAATCAGGTGCTGAGAATACTGGCTAAAGCTGCCACCTCCCTTAGTACACGACAGCCAGGGCTTAGTCTACCAGAGAGAGATGTCAACTTCTAAGAGCACAGAGATATTCTGAGGAGTACAGCGTGAGCTGGCCCAGACGTCGACTCAGGTAGAGGGTGTGAGTGCAGGTGCGGTCGGCGATACATCAGCCAATCAGGAGCAGGCAGGCGGAGAATGGGTAGTTTGCTCGTTGACGGCGGGCGGGGAGCCGGCGTGTCAGGTGGTGCAGGGTACGCTTTCCTTCCTGGGCAAAACGTTTGGCGATACTGGTGGACGTATCTTCAACATTGTATCTTGTACTTGTAAAATGACATGAATGATATAGGGAAGAGCAGGCTCAATCTCTCTTGGAAGAGATTATCGTCACAACTCTCCCCCGAAGCCTGCGGTTCCGGAAGAAGTTACGTCTTCATGTGGTAGAGTGATAGGTGGAGTTGCCTCTACTTCATAGACTCTGGAGAGGGCGTCGGCTATGATGTTGTCAGACCCCTTGATGTAGAGATCTTCAGGTTGAATTTCTGCAGATATCAAGCCCATTGTACAAGCCGTCGAGTGTTGAATTGGGCTTGCTGCAGAAAGTGTAGGGTGTTGTGTAGGGTGTTGATGGTGGTAGACCGAGCACTTTTCAGGTATTGTTTGAAGTGCTGCAAGTTCAGGACGATGAGTAGCTCCCTGTCGATTGTTCTGTAGTTCCTTGTAGCTGTGGTCGCTAACAGGTATATTCTCCTCGCCTCGTTGCTGTATTAGGTCACCCCCCGATGCCGGTACCACTGGCGTCGACATGGAGGATGAAAGGCTTGGTGATATCTGACGAGGTGAGAATAGGATTAGAATATGGCAAAGGAGCACTATTATGGTCCTGAAAATGGTTATGAAGATCAGTTAGGATTTCCGAATTGGAAAGCGCTGACTCAGTGTCAGTGCTTTCGGGAGGAGAAGCAGGGAAGGTCTCACTGTGGATGTATGGATCTTTAAAGGAAGAATATTTTACCAATTCAGTGGGAGGAGTACCGTTATATAGCTTCAGGAGGTTGACGTGGCACAACTGGGTCTTCCGCCGCCTATCTGGAGTCTCTAGAGCGTAGTTGTGGTTGTATCTGCACTCCTTGATGCGGTAGGGTCCTGAAAACCTGTTTTGCAAAGGAGAACCTGGGATAGAGAAATAGGCCAGCACGAAGTTTCCCGGTTTAAATTTCCTTACTTTGCTGTTCTGGTCGTAATGAGTCTTCATCCTCTCCTGTGCTTTCAATAGATTATCCTTAGCAAAGTTATGCACCCTCTCTAGAATGTGTTGTAAGTTTTGAAGAAACTGGGGCACATTCTGATGCTCACTGAAGGTGGCATCACGTAGAGAGTCTTTAAAAGCTTTGAGAGGAGTACGGCACTTACGTCCGTATAGCATCTCATAAGGAGATACTCCTAGAGACTCATTGGGAAAACTTCTAAATATACACATGATTAAATCTATTTGCTTATCCCAATCCTTAGAGGTTTCATTGCAAAACTTCTTCAGGAGTGCTTTAATAGTCTGATGACTACGCTCAAGAGAACCCTGTGAAACAGGATGATAGGGGCTGGACAATACCTGTGTGATGTTGAACTCTTCCAGTGTCCTCTTGAAGAGATCACTGGTGAAGTTGGTGCCACAGTCGCTCTGAACCTCCCTTGGAAATCCATACTGGGTGAAGATCTTCAATAAGTGTTTCACCACCGTAGCAGCCGTAATGCTCTTTACTGGAACTGCTATGGGGAATCTGGTGGTAGGACACAGGATGGTTAGTATATAGGCGTTACCAGAACTGGTCCGAGGTAAAGGACCAACACAGTCTATAATAAGTCTGTCGAAAGGTTCCGCAGGCACCTGGATGGGTGTCAGTGGTGCTCTGGGGATAGAGATGTTCGGTTTACCTGCCATCTGACATGTATGACACTGTTTGACATACTGTTTGACGCTATTTACCATACCTGGCCAGTAGTAGTCTTGACGGATTCCGTGGTAGGTCTTGTTAAATCCGTAGTGGGAGAGTGCTCCGTGGGCCAGGTGTAGAATAGTGGGCCGCAAGCTGGGAGGAATCACTAGTTGTTCGACGTTGGCCCAATCGTCCTCCTCCTTCAGTTTACTGGGTCTATATCTGCGGTAGAGCAACTCGTTCTCTAGGAAGAACCCAGGAATACTGTCAGGTTGAGCCTCAGCCTGGAAGAATAATGGTGTCAAGGTAAGATCTTCCCTCTGTAACTTACGGAACTCCAACGTGGTCAGATTCGGGGGAAGTTTCTGAGGGTCTTGAGGGACAGCGGTAGCAGTAGAGTCAGCTGGCTGTGGTCGTGCAGCTTGTGCACGGGTGGTCACTAAAACCGGAGGAGAAACTTCATCACTCTCTTGAACCTTTGCTGGAACATACTCAAAGATTTGATTATCCATTACAGAGGTACACACCTGGGTTTGTCCATGACGATCAGGTTGGTCGGTTGCAGGTCTTCTGCCAAGTCGTTGCCCAGGAGAAGTTGCACTCCAGGCATGGGAAAAGGCTTTTCCCTGATGGCGACTTGGACTTTACCGGTAACGAAGGGACAATCCAGGTGGACTCTGGCGAGTGGATAAGGAGTGGTAGCAGTGAGGTCAGTGATGAAGACGGTTTCCCCGGTATAGGCGATATTGGGCACAGCTGATTTCAAAAGGATTGATTGAAGAGCCGCTGTGTCCCTCAAGATCCTCAGTTTGAAACGTCCCTCCGGATCTGAACCGTTGGTAGAGACAGTTCCAGGATACAGGTGTTTACTGAAGAGAGAAAGATCATTAACATGAACACCAACATTCATCACAGGCTTACCGGACTTAGGAGGAGTCTGTTTGGGTTTAGTGGATTCAGTATTACCTTTGTATTGAGACTTACCACATTTATCTATGGTATGTCCATAGAGTCTACAATACTTACAGTGCAATTGCTAGCCAGCTTGATTGGTACTCACTTTCTCGTAACTGTACCAAGACTTCTTACTGGAAGATGGTTCTGGTGTCAGCCGGTGGATGAGGCTGTAAGTGTCAGCCGACTTAGCACATCTTAGGTAGTCGGTCTCTTCTTTATCTGCTAAATATAAACGGACAGGAGGAGGCACACGCCTCAAGAATTCTTCAACTAGCATGAGGTTGACGAGTTCTGCAAAGGTAGAGACATGTGCTGCTTCCAGCCATTTCATAAAATATCTCCTTTTGGTATTAGCAAATTCTAGAAAGGTAGTGGTACTTGCCTTTAGGTGGTCACGGAATTTTCTTCGGTAGCTTTCGGTAGAGAGAAGGTAGGCGTCCAACACTGCTTGCTTCAGGGTCTGGTAGTCATTCTCAGACGCCAAAGTACTGAGTGTAACTGCAGCTCTACCTGTGAGATGTACTCTGAGAAGGGTAGCCCATTGGTCGGCAGGCCAACTAAGTTGATTAGCAAGGGTCTCAAAGGTGGTAAAAAACACGTCGACTTTTGTCTCTACGAATGGTGGCATTAACTTACTTGCATGGGAGATATTGAAACTTACTGGAAGACTGGCGGCAGCTTGCTGGCGTTGAGTGAGGTGTGTAGTTTCCAACGCGAATTCTTGTTGACGACATTCCATAGCCATAGCAGCTTGTTGTTTGTCATGCTCGCGTTGCATCTCCAGGTGACGATGTTTTGCTTCAAGCTGTACTCGCTCACGCTCACAGAGTATTGCAGTTTCACGTTCCTTGAGGGCGATTTCACGTTCCTGTTCTTCTTTCCTCAAGGCGGCTTCCTCTTTCCTCAGTTGTAGAGCTTCTTTTGCCAGGGCAGCTTCTCGTTCCTTTTCTTCCTTTCGTATTGCAGCTTCTCATTCTATTTCTTCCTTTCGTATTGCAGCTGCTTCTCTTTGTTGTTCTCTCTCGATCTTGGCAAGTTCTAGTTTGAGTTTCATCGTTGCCAAATCAGGTTTATCTGCAATAGAGTAAGTTTCGTGAGTTTCAGAGTCAATCTTACCTTCCTCTAAGAGATGATCCAGTAACAGGTTATGCAATTCATTTTTGTTGGCTCCATAGGGAACATCTAGTTGACACTCATGTGCAAGAGTTTGTAATTCGATCCTCTTAGCACGACTTAAGTTCCCTATTTCACCTGCTGGATCTGCACGGAAAGCTTGGGGACGAAACATGGTGAAATTAGCAAATAAATGCACAACGAATATACTGTTGTGATATGGTGAATGTCAGAAACAGGACAACGTGGCAACTGGTACCTATCCTGTGGAATCATTATCAATTAATGTTAATTTCAAGATGGTAAATGATTAATAAATCAAGATCGCAGGAAATCTTGTACCCGGTACTCAATGTAAGAGGATAAGGGCAAGAAAATCCTACTAAGTGAAACTGAGTTTCTAAAACAAATGAAACATTTAATTGCCTCAAAAGTGAAATAGGTAGTCCAAGAATGTAGGCATACCTTGCCGAGTCTCTATAGGACATAAGCAAGTTTTTCCCACTAAAATGAAATATGATACTTACAGAATTAGCGAACTTTTGTGCTCTGAAAAAAGAAAGCTAATTCCCTACCTAGGTAAATATCATCATCTCTGACCGACGTGTAGGGAGGTGTCAACTGGTGACGAGAACTGCTGCTGAGGTCCCAATTCAGCAACAAAAGTTCGTGCTAGAGGAACTATGGCCCTCTTTATCCTCCTACCGTCGGATTGCAGTAGATTAGGTGCTCTTGACCTGGGGACAGACCACAGTACCAGGGTACCAATATGATGATCTGCCGAAAATATGAGAAATATCCTAGGGACAAAAGATGGTAAACACGAGTAATGACACGGAGGGAGAGATGACCAATTAAGAGAATGACTGAAGCCTACAGTCACCATATAATCCAAAGTTGTCTCACCTTCACCATATGTTACTCTCGGAATGCACAATACACACAGCACCATATGAAAATAAAATTGTATATTGAAAATAGTGAAAAGCAACTGTACCAAAGCCAAGTACGCTTACCACAAATTTACGGTCTGATACTAGTACCTGAGTGAAGCTCCCGGACAGGCCCCCATGAAATGTGATGGTAAAGTGTTGGAGTGTTGATGTTCAGCAGTCCTCCAATGGCAGGTGGCAATGCCTTGTCACACTTACAGAAAAAAAAAGAGACTGCTTGCATGTTTGTCTGTGGTAAGGTAATGGGAAGACACACAAAACACAAAATATAAACAATGAAATTTTAATTACTTTAGAAAACAAGATATGAACAAAGACAATCCCTTGGCTTACGTAAAATTCAAAACAAGTCAACAAACAAAACATGAATAATTAATAGGTGTAAAATTTACTCTAAAACAAAATAAAGTGCAAGACAATAATAATGATAATCAGGTGCTGAGAATACTGGCTAAAGCTGCCACCTCCCTTAGTACATGACAGCCAGGGCTTAGTCTACCAGAGAGAGATGTCAACTTCTTTCCATGACCACTAGCTCCTTGACCTCTTCGACCGACCTCGCTCCTTCAGAGTCCAGCCACTTAAGGAACTTTCTTTCCATGTGCCTCGCCGTCTCCGCATACGATTTTCCTGGCGACCGGGTACATTCTCTAAACCTCTTCCGGTAACACTCCGGCGTGAGCTTGAAGGAACGGAGCACAGCTCGTTTTACCGCATCGTAGTTAGTGCATTCTTGGAAGTCGAGCATAGTGAAGGCTTCGCGAGCTTCACCTGTGAGCCTCCCTTGAACTAACTCTGCCCACTCCGCCCTCGGCCACCTCTTCAGAGCAGCAACTCTCTCAAAGTGATCGAAGAAACTTTCGGCTTCACTAGGCACAAAGACCGGCAGGTCTCGTTCCCTCACTCGTCGGTCTTCCGTTTGCGGCGGGGCAGGGGCACCTAGTCCCTGTTCAGCTCGCTTCAGCTCCACCTCCTTGTTGGCATCTATTTCCTGTTGTCTCATCCTAGCTTCTCGCTCGTGTTCTTCCCTGCGTAGCTGTGCTTCGCGCTCTTGCTCTTCCCGGCGTAGCTGTGCTTCTCGCTCTTGTTCTTCCCGGCGTAGCTGTGCTTCTCGCTCTTCCTTGCGCTGTTGTGCTTCTCGCTCTTCACGCTTCATCTGTGCTTCTGCTTCTCGCTCTTCTTAACGCTGCTGTGCTTCTCGCTCTTCTTTGCGCTGCTGTGCTTCTCTCTCTTCTTTGCACTGCTGTGCTTCTCGCTCTTCTTTGCGCTGCTGTGCTTCTTCTCTCCTCAGCTGCGCTTCTCGCTCCTCTCTGCGCTGCTGTGCTTCCAGCTGCAGTTTCATTATTTCCAGCTTAACGCTGTGCCTGCTGCCGCTGGATCCCCCGCTGCTTCCACCAATGCTCAGGTGTTCACCCACGCTGGCAGGTGTTTGGGGCCGTTCCTCCCCCAAAGCTTCGTCTCGTGCCCTGAGCTGAGCCATTATCTCTAGTCTTCTTTCACCAACTCTGGCAGATTTCAGCTTTATTCCGAAATGATCCGCTATAGCCTGTAACTGTGCCTTGGTGCACTCTTCCAGCACCTGTTCGTCTCTAGAGTCAATAAACCTTGCTACTTTATCATCCTCCATCTTGTGCTATGAGTGATAACCTTCACCTGATCTCTAATACCACTGCCAACTACCACTGCAACCTTTATTTCGATCGATATCCTGGCGAGGTCGCCAATGTTGGGGTTTGCTCACTCTGTTCTTACTCTGGGGTGAGCAATAGTTGTGCTCAAGGTCACTCACCGTAGTCCTGCGGGTCTTCACTCGATCCTCACGGCGCCACTGCACGCCAGGAGAGTCTCCCAGTCAATCTCAACGGCCTCTGATTGAGAAGGAGTGGGAACACGACTCGTTCACTTGACTGTCATGTGCCCTCCCCAACAATCGGGCCCTACGGTTAACCACAAGGTCGCCAACTGGTGCTTTAGGTGGCCAGTAACACCTCAGTGGACTGGTGGAATTAGTGGTAGCCTTGGCAAGGTCACACTCAAAAGATCAGGAATCAGGCAGGTACTTACTGTTATCACTCTATGCTTTCCAGTATAATCTAGCCAGAAGATCAATGGAGGGGATGATATAAACACAAAGAGAGTTTTGTATTTTACTTAAAATGCATGAAAGATATCACGAGGCCAAACAATAATATATAAATCAACTGGTCCTGGCTGCGGCCGGTGGTTCCCACGAATAGTATGCACTCACTAAGTGGCAACACCTCCCCTCCTCGTCAAGTGTCAAGAACAGCTGATCGCCTGGCCCCCGCGCGAAAGTTTATTGCTTGTTTCTAGATTCACGCGCGCTGTTTCTTTAACTTCTCCAATACTACTAGAAACTCGCACACTCGATATTGGCACAAATAGCACGTATTACTTAGTTACACTATACTCGGGCTCATACAGTCGTTTCTACAATCAATGCTACAATGACTCACTGTAATGGTTTTCACTGCCCTTCATTCAATGACATATTATAAAGTATTAACACTGGAGTTTTCAGTATTTTCTCTCGTGGGCGATGACGCGATAACTCACTGTACTCACAAATGATTAGTCACTACATGAACATAGACATATATAATGTATATACATCAAACATCAATACATGGAAAATAAATAGTTTCTGGGAACGTAGCCTAACTTCCAAATAATGGCATAATATTATATATAATTTATCACTATATGCTCACATCAAAATCTGTAGAAAGATATACAAAACACAGTAAATTTATCACTTGTTTCTGGTGCCTGTACACACCAATAATAAACATGAATATTACAAGTACTCTTGATAGTACTGTCTTGCACACTGGTGCTTTACCGTGACATAGGTGAGACTTGCTCACGACATATAAAATCCTCAGGCTAGATAATATAGCCGAATAATATAGCTAACTAAAGGGGAATGGGGAGGGAACTAGAAACACCTACTTCAACCTATCCTCCGATGAGAGATGAGATGTAGCTCCTGGTCCTCGTGTCGGGAACGCCCCCACACACACGTCGTCGTGTCCTATCGGAACCACTCGTCGTCCCACCGTTTAGCGCGTCGTCTCCATGCCTTCTTCCTCTGCAGATCCGTCCTCCTTCTTGACTTCTTGAAGGGTTGGAGTCGGTCTCCTGGCCGTCGTCTTCTCCCAGCAACGGCTGCCGCCTACATCTCAGCTGCAGTCGTCCGGATTCCCAAATAGTCCTCTCCTTCCTCAGCTACCCAGTGGCTCTGTCAGCCACTATGCCGTCACGAACTGGTGAACTGCCACAGACGTCTCATACGTCACTGCACGGCTTCACTGCTTCTTGCACAGTACCTGACTGGAGCACTTGTTGCTCAAATAACCGTCGATTCCCTCTCTGGTTCAACACATGAACTAGGGAAGACCTCACAGAGTACTGGCAGACTTCAGGTGACGCGTAAATCCACGGGAGCGGGAAACAACTGTCAAACTGACAGGACCAATCGTCGCACGTCCAACCTCTTTGACGTGTCGTGTCTGACTGATGGCGCCAGCGCGGCGCGCGGCCTGGATCCCCTTCCTTCGTGACGTCACTTTCGCCACGGGAGGTTTTCATTGGCTCCCGGTGCCACATTGCTGTCGGTGACCAATCCGGTGCCACTGACGTCACACAGTTTTGGCGGGGAATCAGGAAGGCCAGCGCCATCTTGGCTTCCTAATGGGCCTATACCACAGGCCAAAATATTACTATTTCACAAATTTCTCGGCTCTCCGAGAACACTTCACTCTCTCCCATATATCAAATTGAAGCCTGCTACGTAGAGAATGCTTGGGAAAAGTAGACATGACTCTTACTGCAGGCGTGGGAGAATTATAAGGGGGGGAACTCCGTCACATACCCCTCCCCTTAAAATAAGAGTCATGTCTGGTTAGTGTATGCGGGATAGGGCATCCGCTACCACGTTGTCCTACCCCTTGATGTGCTTGATCTTGATCTTTGTCAGACTCTCAGTGTTGGTGTGACGGGTGCCGTCCGCCCTGGACCACTTTCTTTCCTCCTCCGGGAGTTCTCGGTCCCCCTGTACACACAGAACCGTCTTCCGCTGGGGTTCTCGGGACATCGTTCCGTCCTGCTTGGCGGCTCTTCCTTCCACAGTGAAGAAAGGTTTTAGGCGGTCTACGTGACACACCTGTTTCTTTCGGAGTCTTTCCGGCTTCCCAATCTCGTACGACACTGGACCCAACCGTCGCAGCACTCGGTATGGTCTCTCGAACCGCGTCTTGGTCACCCTACCTTTACCTGGAAGCAAAATCATCACATGGGATCCGACCTGAAAATCCCTCTGCGCAGCTCATCCGTCGTACCACTCCGACATCTTACGCTGTGCCTCCTTCAGGTGTTTCCCAGCCAATTCCTTCGTTAGGGTGAGACGTTCTTTGAACTTCTGGACATATTTAATCACAGTTCCCACGGTCGCTCCTGGTGTCCATCGTTCCTTCAGCATGGATAGCATGGCATATATGATATAGATAAATGGAAAGTAAGCCTTCTCAGGACCCACACGTCCTCCTTCGGCCTCACTAACCAATTCGGGGAACTCCTCCTGCTGTAACTCTCCGAGACGAGTGCGGACTACCCCTAGAGAACCGGTGAGGGTCACCTGCAACTCACCATTCGGGCTGTCTTCGCCCTCCGCTCCTTCTCTGGGTCCTACGCAGAGGTGATCTGTTCCCAGGCTGTCAGACGTCTCCTCAGCCCCATCAGATCCCCAACCTCCTGGTTCTTCGCACTGTCTTGGCCTCACAGCACAAACTGGGATCGCCACCGGTGCGATTCCCTTCTCGCCCCCACAGGCGTTCAACTCTCCGCCTGTCTCCTTGTATTGCTCTAGGCACTCTTCGCCTTTCACACGATTCGGAAGGACATATCCTCCACACGCGTCATTCCCCAAGATGACCTGTGCTTCCATCTTGGGCATGGATGTACAGACTCCCACCACTAGGGTCTGGCAGCCATAATCGGAATCCAAAGTTACCTGGTGTAGGGGCATCCTCACTGAGCCTCCCACAGTGGTCACACTTGCCACCCCCACACTGGTACTTTCGTAACCCTCGGGGAACAGGGTTTCACTCACCAGGGTAAAGTCAGCCCCGGTGTCTCTTAAGATCTTCACGGGGATGGGGCTGCGTCTCCCATCCTTACGGTTCCTTGACACACGAATAGGTGAACCTTCTTCTCCCCATTCAGCACGGGTTCATCCCACACTCTCTCGGCTCTCTGGTTCTCGAACATCACTAAAGCAACGTGTCCCCGCTGCTTAAAGCGTCTGCATTCCCACGCGACGTGTCCGATTCTTCCGCAGTTGTAGCAGCGGACCCTTGGCGGAGACCATCCGCCACCGCTCGCCTTAGCACTGCCTTCAGAGGCCGTCGCTCCCTGTGTCTTTCTCGCCTCACTTGCCGTTTCCTTCGTTGCAGTAACAGCTCCCGAGCTCTCAGCTTGGTTCTCCTCTATCGGCTCTACAGCACCTTTTGTTCCTCTGTCGTCCCATCTCGAGCGGTGGGACTTGGGAGAACTCGCTTCTGTCCTCCATCCATCCGTCCTCCTATAATTCCTACTGCTTCCGGAGTACACGGGTGATCGGTGCCGTCCCTCTCGGCTTGGGCGTAGTGCTTCCTCTAACATGTCGGATCGGTCGGCTGCGGCCCTCAGGTTCTTTAAGTCCGCCTCCTTTATCCTCATCCTGATCTCAGGAGAGAGCACGGACATAAACCTTTCCATGACCACTAGCTCCTTGACCTCTTCGACCGACCTCGCTCCTTCAGAGTCCAGCCACTTAAGGAACTTTCTTTCCATGTGCCTCGCCGTCTCCGCATACGATTTTCCTGGCGACCGGGTACATTCTCTAAACCTCTTCCGGTAACACTCCGGCGTGAGCTTGAAGGAACGGAGCACAGCTCGTTTTACCGCATCGTAGTTAGTGCATTCTTGGAAGTCGAGCATAGTGAAGGCTTCGCGAGCTTCACCTGTGAGCCTCCCTTGAACTAACTCCGCCCACTCCGCCCTCGGCCACCTCTTCAGAGCAGCAACTCTCTCAAAGTGATCGAAGAAACTTTCGGCTTCACTAGGCACAAAGACCGGCAGGTCTCGTTCCCTCACTCGTCGGTCTTCCGTTTGCGGTGGTGCAGGGGCACCTAGTCCCAGTTCAGCTCGCTTCAGCTCCACCTCCTTGTTGGCATCTATTTCCTGTTGTCTCATCCTAGCTTCTCGCTCGTGTTCTTCCCTGCGTAGCTGTGCTTCTCGCTCTTGCTCTTCCCGGCGTAGCTGTGCTTCTCGCTCTTGTTCTTCCCGGCGTAGCTGTGCTTCTCGCTCTTCCTTGCGCTGTTGTGCTTCTCGCTCTTCACGCTTCATCTGTGCTTCTGCTTCTCGCTCTTCTTTACGCTGCTGTGCTTCTCGCTCTTCTTTGCGCTGCTGTGCTTCTCTCTCTTCTTTGCGCTGCTGTGCTTCTCGCTCTTCTTTGCGCTGCTGTGCTTCTTCTCTCCTCAGCTGCGCTTCTCGCTCCTCTCTGCGCTGCTGTGCTTCCAGCTGCAGCTTCATTATTTCCAGCTTAACGCTGTGCCTGCTGCCGCTGGATCCCCCGCTGCTTCCACCAATGCTCAGGTGTTCACCCACGCTGGCAGGTGTTTGGGGCCGTTCCTCCCCCAAAGCTTCGTCTCGTGCCCTGAGGTGAGCCATTATCTCTAGTCTTCTTTCACCAACTCTGGCAGATTTCAGCTTTATTCTGAAATGATCCGCTATAGCCTGTAACTGTGCCTTGGTGCACTCTTCCATCACCTGTTCGTCTCTAGAGTCAATAAACCTTGCTACTTTATCATCCTCCATCTTGTGCTATGAGTGATAACCTTCACCTGATCTCTAATACCACTGCCAACTACCACTGCAACCTTTATTTCGATCGATATCCTGGCGAGGTCGCCAATGTTGGGGTTTGCTCACTCTGTTCTTACTCTGGGGTGAGCAATAGTTGTGTTCAAGGTCACTCACCGTAGTCCTGCGGGTCTTCACTCGATCCTCACGGCGCCACTGCACGCCAGGAGAGTCTCCCAGTCAATCTCAACGGCCTCTGATTGAGAAGGAGTGGGAACACGACTCGTTCACTTGACTGTCATGTGCCCTCCCCAACAATCGGGCCCTACGGTTAACCACAAGGTCGCCAACTGGTGCTTTAGGTGGCCAGTAACACCTCAGTGGACTGGTGGAATTAGTGGTAGCCTTGGCAAGGTCACACTCAAAAGATCAGGAATCAGGCAGGTACTTACTGTTATCACTCTATGCTTTCCAGTATAATCTAGCCACAAGATCAATGGAGGGGATGATATAAACACAAAGATAGTTTTGTATTTTACTTAAAATGCATGAAAGATATCACGAAGCCAAACAATAATATATAAATCAACTGGTCCTGGCTGCAGCCGGTGGTTTCCACGAATAGTATGCACTCACTAAGTGGCAACACCTCCCCTCCTCGTCAAGTGTCAAGAACAGCTGATCGCCTGGCCCCCGCGTGAAAGTTTATTGCTAGTTTCTAGATTCACGCGCTGTTTCTTTAAGTTCTCCAATACTACTAGAAACTCGCACACTCGATATTGGCACAAATAGCACGTATTACTTAGTTACACTATACTCGGGCTCATACAGTCGTTTCTACAATCAATGCTACAATGACTCACTGTAATGGTTTTCACTGCCCTTCATTCAATGACATATTATAAAGTATTAACACTGGAGTTTTCAGTATTTTCTCTCGTGGGCGATGACGCGATAACTCACTGTACTCACAAATGATTAGTCACTACATGAACATAGACATATATAATGTATATACATCAAACATCAATACATGGAAAATAAATAGTTTCTGGGCACGTAGCCTAACTTCCAAATAATGGCATAATATTATATATAATTTATCACTATATGCTCACATCAAAATCTGTAGAAAGATATACAAAACACTGTAAATTTATCACTTGTTTCTGGTGCCTGTACACACCAATAATAAACATGAATATTACAAGTTCTCTTGATAGTACTGTCTTGCACACTGGTGCTTTACCGTGACATAGGTGAGACTTGCTCACGACATATAAAATCCTCAGGCTAGATAATATAGCCGAATAATATAGCTAACTAAAGGGGAATGGGGAGGGAACTAGAAACACCTACTTCAACCTATCCTCCGATGAGAGATGAAATGTAGCTCCTGGTCCTCGTGTCGGGAACGCCCCCACACACACGTCGTCGTGTCCTACCGCAACCACTCGTCGTCCCACCGTTTAGCGCGTCGTCTCCATGCCTTCTTCCTCTGCAAGTCCGTCCTCCTTCTTGACTTCTTGAAGGGTTGGAGTCGGTCTCCTGGCCGTCGTCTTCTCCCAGCAACGGCTGCCGCCTACGTCTCAGCTGCAGTCGTCCGGATTCCCAAATAGTCCTCTCCTTCCTCAGCTACCCAGTGGCTCTGTCAGCCACTACGCCGTCACGAACTGGTGAACTGCCACAGACGTCTCATACGTCACTGCACGGCTTCACTGCTTCTTGCACAGTACCTGACTGGAGCACTTGTTGCTCAAATAACCGTCGATTCCCTCTCTGGTTCAACACATGAACTAGGGAAGACCTCACAGAGTACTGGCAGACTTCAGGTGACGCGTAAATCCACGGGAGCGGGAAACAACTGTCAAACTGACAGGACCAATCATCGCACGTCCAACCTCTTTGACGTGTCGTGTCTGACTGATGGCGCCAGCGTGGCGCGCGGCCTGGACCCCCTTCCTTCGTGACGTCACTTTCGCCACGGGAGGTTTTCATTGGCTCCCGGTGCCACATTGCTGTCGGTGACCAATCCGGTGCCACTGACGACACACAGTTTTGGCGGGGAATCAGGAAGGCCAGCGCCATCTTGGCTTCCTAAAGGGCCTATACCACAGGCCAAAATATTACTATTTCACAAATTTCTCGGCTCTCCGAGAACACTTCACTCTCTCCCATATATCAAATTGAAGCCTGCTACGTAGAGAATGCTTGGGAAAAGTAGACATGACTCTTACTGCAGGCGTGGGAGAATTATAAGGGGGGGAACTCCGTCACAATATATATATATATTGTGACGGTGTTCCTCCCCTTATATTTCTCCCACGCCTGCAGTAAGAGTCATGTCTACTTTTCCCAAGCGTTCTCTACGTTGCAGGCATCAATTTGATATATGGGAGGGAGTGGAGTGTTCTCGGGGAGCCGAGAAATTAGTGAAATAGTAATATTTTGGCCTGTGGTATAGGCCCTTTAGGAAGCCAAGATGGCGCTGGCTTTCCTGATTCCCCGCCAAAACTGTGTGACGTCAGTGGCACCGGATTGGTCACCGACAGCAATGTGGCACCGGGAGCCAATGAAAACCTCCCGTGGCGAAAGTGACGTCACGAAGGAAGGGGGTCCGGGCAACGCGCCGTGCTGGCGCCATCAGTCAGACACGACACGTCAAGGAGGTTGGACGTGCGACGATTGGTCCTGTCAGTTTGACAGTTGTTTCCCGCTCCCGTGGATTTACACGTCACCTGAAGTCTGCCAGTACTCTGAGAGGTCTTCCCTAGTTCATGTGCTGAACCAGAGAGGGAACTGACGGTTATTGAGCAACAAGGGCTCCAGTCAGGTACTGTGCAAGAAGAAGAAGTGAAGCCTGTGCAGTGACGTATGTGACGTCTGTGGCAGTTCACCAGTTCGTGACGGCGTAGTGGCTGACAAAGCCACTGGGTAGCTGAGGAAGGAGAGGACTATTGGGGATTCCGGACGACTGCAGCTGAGACGTAGGCGGCAGCCGTTGTTGGGAGAAGTCGACGGCCAGGAGACCGACTCCAACTCTACCAGAAGTCGAGAAGGAGCACGGACCTGCAGAGAAGAGGGCACGGAGACGACGCGCTAAACGGTGGGACGACGAGTGGTTCCGGTAGGACACGACGACGTGTGTGTGGGGGCGTTCCCGACACGAGGACCAGGAGCTACATCTCGACTCTCATCGGAGGATAGGTTGAAGTAGGTGTTTCTAGTTTCCCTCCCCATTCCCCTTTAGTTAGCTATGTTAGTCGGCTATATTATCTAGCCTGAGGATTTTATATGTCGTGAGCAAGTCTCACCCGTGTCACAGTAAGGCACCAGTTTGCCGTGTAGTACTATCAAGAGTACTTATAATACTTATGTTGATTGTTGGTGTGTACAGGCACCCGGACCAAGTGATAAATTTACTATGTTTTGTATATCTTTCTACAGATTTTGATGTGAACATATAGTGATAAATTATATATAATATTATGCCAGTATTTGGAAGTTAGGCTACGTGCCCAGAAACTATTTATTTTCCATGTATTGATGTCTGATTTATATACATTAATATATGTCTATGTTCATGCAGTGATTAATCATTTGTGAGTACAGTGAATTATTGCGTTATCGCCCACGAGAGAAAGTACTGAAAACTCCAGTCTTAATATTTCATAATATGTCATTGAATGAAGGGCAGTGAAAACCATTACAGTGAGTCATTGCAGCATTGATTGTAGAAACGACTGTTTGAGCCTGAGTACAGTGTAACTAAGTAATACGTGCTATTGTGCCAATATCGAGTGTGCGAGTTTCTAGTAATATTGGAGAACTTAAAGAAACAGCGCGCGTGAATCTAGGAAACAAACAATAAACTTTCGCGCGGGGCCAGGTGATCAGCTGATCGTGACACTTGACGAGGAGGGGAGGTGTTGCCACTTAGTGAGTGCATAATATTCGTGGGAACTACCGGCCGCAGCCAGGATCAGTTGATTTATTTATTATTGTTTGGCCTTGTGACATCTTTCATGCATTTTAAGTAAAATACAAAATTACCATTGTGTTTATATCATCCCCTCCATTGATCTTGTGGCTATATTATACTGAAAGTATAGAGTGATAACAGTAAGTACCTGCCTGATCCCTGGTCTTTCGAGTGTGACCTTGCCAAGGCTACCACTAATTCAACCAGTCCACTGAGGTGTTACTGGCCACCTAAAACACCAGTTGGCGACCTTGTGGTTAACTGTAGAGCCCGATTGTTGGGGAGGGCACATGACAGTCAAGTGAACGAGTCGTGTTCCCACTCCTTCTCAATCAGAGGCCGGTTGAGATTGACTGGGAGACTCTCCTGGCGTGCAGTGGCGCCGTGAGGATAGAGTGAAGACCCGCAGGGCTACGGTGAGTGACCTTGAGATAACTGGTGGTCACCCCAGAGATAAGAATAGATTAGAGTAAACCCCAACATTGGCGACCTTGCCAGGATTCGATCGAAGTAATGGTTGCAGTGGTGATAATTGGCAGTGGTAGTAGAGATCAGGTGTAGGTTATCATTTATAGCACAAGATGGAGGATGATAAAGTAACCAAGTTTATTGACACTCGAGATGAACAGGTGCTGGAAGAATGCACCAAGGTACAGTTACAGGCTATAGCAGATCATTTGGGAATAAAGCTGAGATCTGCCAGAGTGGCAGAAAGAAGACTAGAGATAATGGCTCAGCTCAGGGCACGAGACGAAGCTTTGGGGGAAGAACGGCCCCAAACACCTGCCAGCGTGGGGGAACACCTGAGCATTGGTGGAAGCAGCAGGGGATCCAGCGGCAGCAGGCACAGCGTTAAGCTGGAAATAATGAAGCTGCAGCTGGAAGCACAGCAGCGCAGAGAAGAGCGAGAAGCACAACAGCGCAAAGAAGAGCGAGAAGCACAACAGCGCAAAGAAGAGCGAGAAGCACAACAGCGCAAAGAAGAGCGAGAAGCAGAAGCACAGATGAAGCGTGAAGAGCGAGAAGCAGAGCTACGCCGGGAAGAGCAAGAGCGAGAAGCACAGCTGAAGCGTGAGGAACGAGAAGCACAGCTGAAGCGTGAGGAACGAGAAGCACAGCTGAAGCGTGAGGAACGAGAAGCACAGCTGAAGCGTGAGGAACGAGAAGCACAGCTGAAGCGTGAGGAATGAGAAGCACAGCTGAAGCGTGAGGAACGAGAAGCACAGCTATGCAGGGAAGAACACGAGCGAGACGCTAGAATGAGACAACTGGAAATAGAAGCCAACAGGGAGGTGGAGATGAAGCGAGCTGAACTAGGACTAGGTGTACCTGCTCCGCTGCCACAGGAAGACCAACGAGTGAGGGAACGAGACCTGCTGGTCTTTGTGCCTAGTGAAGCCGAAAGTTTCTTCGATCACTTTGAAAGGGTTGCTGCTCTGAAGAGGTGGCCGAGGGCGGAGTGGGCGGAGCTGGTTCAAGGGAGGCTCACAGGTGAAGCTCGTGAAGCCTACACTATGCTCGACTTCCAAGAATGCACTAACTACGATGCGGTAAAACGAGCTGTGCTCCATTCCTTCAAGCTCACGCCGGAGTGTTACAGAAAGAGGTTCAGGGAATGTACCCGTTCACCAGGAAAGTCGTATGCGGAGACGGCGAGGGACATGGAAAGAAAGTTCCTTAAGTGGCTGGACTCTGAAGAAGCGGGGTCGGTCGAAGAGGTCAAGGAACTAATGGTCATTGAAAAGTTTATGTCCGTGCTCCCTCCTGAGATCAGGGTGAGGGTAAAGGAGGCGGACATAAAGGACCTGAGGGCCGCAGCCGACCGAGCCGACATGTTAGAGGAAGTTCTACGCCCAAGCCGAGAGGGACAGCACCGATCACCCGTGTACTCCGGAAGCAGTAGGAATTATAGGAGGACGGATGGATGGAGGACAGAAGCGAGTTCTCCCAAGTCCCACCGCTCGAGATGGGACGACAGAGGAACAAAAGGTGCTGTAGAGCCGATACAGGAGAACCAAGCTGAGAGCTCGGGAGCTGTTACTGCAACGAAGGAAACGACAAGTGAGGCGAGAAGGACACAGGGAGCGACGGCCTCTGAAGGCAGTGCTAAGGCGAGCGGTGGCGGATGGTTTCTGCCAAGGGTCCGCTGCTACAACTGCGGGAAAATCGGACACGTCGCGCGGGAATGCAGACGCTTTAAGCAGCGGGGACACATTGCTTTAGTGATGTTCGAGGACCAGAGGGCCGAGGGAGTGCGGGATGAACCCGTGCTGAATGGGGAGAAGAAAGTTCACCCATTCATGTGTCAAGGAACCGTAAGGATGGGGGACGCAGACCCCATCCCAGTGAAGATGCTAAGAGACACAGGGGCTGATTTTACCCTGGTGAGTGAAACCCTGTTCCCCGAGGGTTACGAAAGTACCAGTGTGGGGGTGGCAAATGTGACCACTGTGGGAGGCCCAGTGAGGGTGCCCCTACACCAGGTAACTTTGGATTCCGATTATGGCTGCCAGACCCTTGTGGTGGGAGTCTGTGCATCAATGCCCAAGATGGAGGCACAGGTCATCTTGGGGAATGACGCATGTGGAGGATGTGTCCTCCCGAATCTCGTGAAGGGCGAAGAGTGCCTAGAACAATACAAGGAGACAGGCGGAGAGTTGAACGCCTGTGGGGGCGAGAAGGGAATCGCACCGGTGGCGATCCCAGTTTGTGCTGTAAGGCCGAGACAGCGCGAAGAACAAGGAGGTTGTGGATCTGATGGGGCTGAAGAGACGACTGACAGCCTGGGAACAGATCACCTCTGCGTAGGACCCGGAGAACGAGCGGAGGGCGGAGGAAGCCCGAATGGTGAGTTGCAGGTGACCCTCACCAGTTCTCTAGGGGTAGTCCGCACTCGTCTCGGAGAGTTGAAGCAGGAGTTCCCCGAATTGGTTAGTGAGGCCGAAGGAGGACGTGTGGGTCCTGAGAAGGCTTACTTTCCATTTATCTATATTATATATGCCATGCTATCTATGATGAGGGAACGATGGACACCAGGAGCGACCGTGGGAACGGTGAATAAATATGTCCAGAAGTTCAAAGAACGTCTCACCCTAGCGAAGGAACTGGCTGGGAAACAACTGAAGGAGGCACAGCGTAAGATGCCAGAGTGGTACGACAGGAGAGCTGCGCAGAGGGATTTTCAGGTCGGATCCCAAGTGAGGGTTTTGCTTCCAGGTAAAGGTAGGGTGACCGAGTCGCGGTTTGAGGGACCATACCAAGTGATGCGACGGTTGGGTCCAGTGTCGTACGAGATTGGGAAGTCGGACAGACCCCGAAAGAAACAGGTATGTCACGTAGACCGCCTGAGACCTTTCTTCACTGTGGAAGGAAGAGCCGCCAGGCAGGACGGAACGGTGTCCCGAGAACCCCAGCGGAAGACGGTTCTGTGTGTACAAGGGGACCGAGAACTCCCGGAGGAGGAAAGAAAGTGGTCCAGGGCGGACGGCACCCGTCTCACCAACACTGAGAGTCTGACAAAGATCAAGGTCAAGCACATCAAGGGGAAGGACGACGTAGTAGCGGATGCCCTATCCCGCATACACTAACCAGACATGACTCTTATTTTAAGGGGAGGGGTATGTGACGGTGTTCCCCCCCTTATATTTCTCCCACGCCTGCAGTAAGAGTCATGTCTACTTTTCCCAAGCGTTCTCTACGTTGCAGGCATCAATTTGATATATGGGAGGGAGTGGAGTGTTCTCGGGGAGCCGAGAAATTAGTGAAATAGTAATATTTTGGCCTGTGGTATAGGTCCTTTAGGAAGCCAAGATGGCGCTGGCTTTCCTGATTCCCCACCAAAACTGTGTGACGTCAGTGGCACCGGATTGGTCACCGACAGCAATGTGGCACCGGGAGCCAATGAAAACCTCCCGTGGCGAAAGTGACGTCACGAAGGAAGGGGGTCCGGGCAACACGCCGTGCTGGCGCCATCAGTCAGACACGACACGTCAAGGAGGTTGGACGTGCGACGATTGGTCCTGTCAGTTTGACAGTTGTTTCCCGCTCCCGTGGATTTACGCGTCACCTGAAGTCTGCCAGTACTCTGAGAGGTCTTCCCTAGTTCATGTGCTGAACCAGAGAGGGAACTGACGGTTATTGAGCAACAAGGGCTCCAGTCAGGTACTGTGCAAGAAGAAGAAGTGAAGCCTGTGCAGTGACGTATGTGACGTCTGTGGCAGTTCACCAGTTCGTGACGGCGTAGTGGCTGACAAAGCCACTGGGTAGCTGAGGAAGGAGAGGACTATTGGGGATTCCAGACGACTGCAGCTGAGACGTAGGCGGCAGCCGTTGTTGGGAGAAGTCGACGGCCAGGAGACCGACTCCAACTCTACCAGAAGTCGAGAAGGAGCACGGACCTGCAGAGAAGAGGGTACGAAGACGACGCGCTAAATGGTGGGACGACGAGTGGTTCCGGTAGGACACGACGACGTGTGTGTGGGGGCGTTCCCGACACGAGGACCAGGAGCTACATCTCGACTCTCATCGGAGGATAGGTTGAAGTAGGTGTTTCTAGTTTCCCTCCCCATTCCCCTTTAGTTAGCTATGTTAGTCGGCTATATTATCTAGCCTGAGGATTTTATATGTCGTGAGCAAGTCTCACCCGTGTCACAGTAAGGCACCAGTTTGCCGTGTAGTACTATCAAGAGTACTTATAATACTTATGTTGATTGTTGGTGTGTACAGGCACCCGGACCAAGTGATAAATTTACTATGTTTTGTATATCTTTCTACAGATTTTGATGTGAACATATAGTGATAAATTATATATAATATTATGCCAGTATTTGGAAGTTAGGCTACGTGCCCAGAAACTATTTATTTTCCATGTATTGATGTCTGATTTATATACATTAATATATGTCTATGTTCATGCAGTGATTAATCATTTGTGAGTACAGTGAATTATTGCATTATCGCCCACGAGAGAAAGTACTGAAAACTCCAGTGCTAATATTTCATAATATGTCATTGAATGAAGGGCAGTGAAAACCATTACAGTGAGTCATTGTAGCATTGATTGTAGAAACGACTGTTTGAGCCTGAGTACAGTGTAACTAAGTAATACGTGCTATTGTGCCAATATCGAGTGTGCGAGTTTCTAGTAATATTGGAGAACTTAAAGAAACAGCGCGCGTGAATCTAGGAAACAAACAATAAACTTTCGCACGGGGCCAGGCGATCAGCTGATCGTGACACTTGACGAGGAGGGGAGGTGTTGCCACTTAGTGAGTGCATAATATTCGTGGGAACTACCGGCCGCAGCCAGGATCAGTTGATTTATTTATTATTGTTTGGCCTTGTGACATCTTTCATGCATTTTAAGTAAAATACAAAATTACCATTGTGTTTATATCATCCCCTCCATTGATCTTGTGGCTATATTATACTGAAAGTATAGAGTGATAACAGTAAGTACCTGCTTGATCCCTGGTCTTTCGAGTGTGACCTTGCCAAGGCTACCACTAATTCAACCAGTCCACTGAGGTGTTACTAGCCACCTAAAACACCAGTTGGCGACCTTGTGGTTAACCGTAGAGCCCGATTGTTGGGGAGGGCACATGACAGTCAAGTGAACGAGTCGTGTTCCCACTCCTTCTCAATCAGAGGCCGGTTGAGATTGACTGGGAGACTCTCCTGGCGTGCAGTGGCGCCGTGAGGATAGAGTGAAGACCCGCAGGGCTACGGTGAGTGACCTTGAGATAACTGGTGGTCACCCCAGAGATAAGAATAGAGTAAACCCCATCAATATATATATATATATATATATATATATATATATATATATATATATATATATATATATATATAGATATATATATATATATATATATATATATATATATATATATATATATATATATATATATATATATATATATATATATATATATATATGTATATATGTATATATATATATATATATATATATATATATATATATATATATATATATATATATATATATATATATATATATATATATATATATATATATATATATATATATTGTGGTTGCAGTATTAACGTAATTTTGGTAGAATTTGGTGAGTGACGAGGCTGTCTGCAGAGACCGCCGTCGCTCTGTCGAGTAACGTAACTCAGTAGTGTTTATTGGCATGCGGGATCGATAAATCACTCACCCATGTGATTTAAGAAGTGCGAGATCTCCTTAGTGTTCCCAATAACGTTTGATAGCTGTAGGCTACATGTGTCAGCAGTAATTATATATATATAATCGTAGTGTCACGGTGCCCTATGTTATTGTGTTATTTACTGTGGTGATTGCAAATTGTGGACCTATGTTCTAGGGGTTATTGAGAGCACTGGGGTCATTTGCAACAGCGTGTGCAGTATTCTAATACTTGGAAATGAGAGTACTTGCCGTGTGTGTTATTGCAAAGGGGTTGTTATTTGATGGTGATTGTTGCTAGAGTTGAGCATCACCGTATGTGATTACAGTTCAGTAAAGTCATTGTGGGGCAGTGTTCTAGAGGGTTCATGTCCTGTATGTTACTTTACTAGGTCCTGCAGTATTGTCATTGCAACCAGATTGTAACGTAAATCACTGTGATATGTTAGTGTGATTTGTCACTGTCGTGGGGGAACTCGGCTGCAGACGAGTACTTGGGTTTTATATTCTCCTGTTTATCTGGTAGGACATCGAAGTCCAGTATTCAGTGAGGTGAATGCGAGGCAGTTAATATAACGTAACCAAGGGAACGCCCATTGCTTTAAGAGAATTTGTTCTTTGACAATTTCAGTAACGAAGAATACGTTTGGGTTAATTTACTTTCCTGCCAAGCAGCTACGGTAGTCTCAAGGAGCCTAGCCATCAGCCAGATAAGAATTAGAGTATTGTCTGTCGTAATTAACGGTCAGTGGGCCGGGTAATTGACGTGTTTTAGGAAGTCAAAGTAATTAACCTCAATCCTTGTTTGATCGATTCACATGAAGGCTCCATTGTTCCATTAACGTAACGTCGTTATTTATCTGCCCGGAAGTACCGGCAATTGATTGACTCGTGAGAGGAGTAACGTCATTTTAGGATAACGTAAACGTGGTGCTAATTACTGTTATTAGCCACCTGAATTCGTCTGAGTATGGAAGGCTCAGACAGAATTCATACCTTAATGTAAATTGCTGAGCCAGTGTGAAAGGTTGCGTATTTAATTGTTTAATTATTGATCTTGAGGATAGCAATTAATTACTCTAAAGGTAATCACGAGTGATTACCTTTCTCCTAGCACTTTGGACATTGTAAATCAGAGTTTACCATCGCTGAGTGATTAGTAACCGATTAACGTAAATTAATGTAACTAGTAAAGACATTTGAGATATCAGCATTAATCATTAATCACATTATACATCGCTGATA
The DNA here is from genome assembly GCF_040958095.1 of Procambarus clarkii. NCBI lineage: Eukaryota > Metazoa > Arthropoda > Malacostraca > Decapoda > Cambaridae > Procambarus > Procambarus clarkii. Next base: position 20,739,485 of record NC_091222.1, on the reverse strand, counting down.
CATTAATCAGCTGTCTGATAGTACAGGGATTAATGGGATTTTCTGAATGCTGAATGAATACTGAATGCTCGACGAGAAGAGTGTTGTGTAATTTCCGCGTTACTAGTGACAGTTGTAAGATTTATTAAATTAACGTCAATGTTATTGTGTTATTAACGTAAATCAATTTATTGATTGTTGATCGTCCGTGGGACGGAGTGTTAACGTAAGGATTAATTTGAGGAAGGGGTGCTGGAGTTGCCAGTGAACCCATTAGTTATTGTTGTCATTGAAAGACTACCGATTTGATTGCATTGCAACCGCCATTGCAGGTGCAGACTGCACTGGGGCGTAGAACAGTTAGGAGGTTACTGGAGACGTGTTTCAAAACCCACTGTGTCATTTGTTGTAATTGTGATTATAGATCTGTTAGTTCTTGTTTCTTGTTGATTCCTCTATGTGCACGCTTATGTTCGAGTTAGTTCATTATGCAGTCCGAGGGGCTGGTGTCAAGATGTCATTGATATTGTCACAGGAAGGATTTCGAGTAACGTCATTGACATTTCTTTTGTTTTGTTGCAGTAGTTAGTACTTTATTGAATAAACTAAGTTATGTTTAACACTGTCTTTTCGTTACACCTCACACATTATATTTGCTATGCAAGTGTTCTTCACACTCGACTAATCAAATTGACCCCCCTCCCCGCTCAGCTCGTTGTTGCCGTGAGGGGGGCTTAGTGGGCGGCTGCCGGAGTGTGATGCTCCTTGGGACAATCCTGTCCTTTTCTAGCCTTGTGCTCCTGCTGCCGTCCTCTCTAATTATGCTGAGCACCTTTTCCTTTTCCTTCTGTTTCGTTTTTCTCCCCCCTCTTCTCCTATCTGCTTGCAGTTTCCTGCCGGCCTTTTGCTTGTTTTGGTAATTCCTTTGGACTTCTTCTATTTTGACGCCCGGGTGCTTGAGGAGGCATACTCTTGGATGTGGGGGCACATTCGTGAATGAATGTTTCTTTTTCGTAACAATGATGTTTACTGGTTCTACTATTTCTCCTTTACCTTCTCAGGCTCGTGGGGTGGGCGACCAAGCCCCCCGAGTCGGTCCGTGTTGGAAGACCGGGCTCTGTAGCCTCCGCTGCATTGGGCCCCGACCTTGCTCCTCCTTTGGCCTCTCTGACTCTTCCGCTCGGCTCCCCTCCCTCCCTCTGTGGTTGGGTCGAGCCCCAAGCCCCAGTGGTGACTACCTCGTCCCCTGGCGCGGCTCCATCTCTAGTTGTAACTGCTGCGCCTTTTAACCCCTCTCTCTCTGGGGGTTCTCATCGCCGTCCTCGTCACGGCCGCCCTCGCTCGATTCCTTCCCGTTCTGATACCTATCAAGCCTTGTTTGGTCCCGCTTCGTGGGCAAAATATTTTGATCTGCTCCCTCTTGATTCTGCGCCTCCTGACGATTTCTCCCTCCATCGACATCTCGTTGATTCCGTGGATGCCTCTGTTACTTTCAACCCCACTCGTCTCGGTACACGTGTCGTTGCTGCTCCTTCTCAGGATGCTGCTTCCCGCTTGGCTGCCTTATCCTGCCTTGGCGAGACCCCTGTTCGGGTCTCAAAGAACGCTCAGTTGAATGCCAGTGTTGGCACTATTCTGCTCCCGCCCCATGTTGCGACCGGTGTTCGGGATCTGCGAGACAGCCACGACGATATTCGACATATCCTTGCTGTCAAGCGCCATTCTATTCTCCAGGTGGACACGTTTACTCGTCCCCCTCGTGGTAGTCGCCGCCAATCCCTCCAGGTTGTGAAGATTACCTTTGATAGTAGGACCCTTCCACCCTCTGTCATTCTTGCTGGTGCCAGGTGCTCTGTCCAGGAGTACATTCCTTCTCCTCGGCTCTGTAACAAGTGCTGGAGGTTTGGGCATGGTGCCCTCCACTGCTCCGGGACTGTCTCTCTCTGTCCTTTGTGTGGTGGCGAAGGTCACTAAGTTGGAGTGCACTTCTCCCTGGGCTCGTTGCCTCAACTGCGGTGAGGCCCATCCTACCTTCTCCCGTGCGTGTGTCCATTACAAGCTTGAGGCAGCCGTCCTCAACTTGAAGCACCGGGAGCGTTTATCTTTTCCTGAGTCGAGACGCCAGGTTCGCCGGCTCCTGCCTTATGCTCACGTCTCTTATGCTCGCGTGTTGCGCTCTTCCTCTCCTCGTCCTTCCCACCTTTCTCAGACTCACAACCGTTTCCGGGCCTTGGACCCTTATACGCCCACTGCCGCCTCCTCTGTTCCTTTGGGTTCTCTCCCGAAGGGTCCACCTCCTGGTCCTCTTTCTGGGGTTCCCCTTCTTTCTACCCGGACTGTCTTGTCTCCTGTGTCTTCTTCCTCGTCTCCCTCCGTTCCTTCTTCCCATCCTTCCCCTCCGTCTCTTGACTCTTCCCCGCCGCCTGTCGGTGCGGGCTGATGTCCATCGCTCTCCAAACGGCCGTCATGTGTGCTCTCGTTCAGCTTCTGTTGACACGCTAGAATCCGTTGCCCAGTACATAGTTGCTGGGACACCTTGTCTCTTTACGTCAGAAGCGTAAGCCTGGCTTCTCTCCTTCCTCCTCCCCGGCGGGTAAGAAGGTTTCGCTTTCTCCCTCGGCCCCTACTTCTGCATCTCTCGCTCCTTCCCCTCCCATTTCGGTGGTTGCGCATCCTGTTCCTGCTATGGAGGTTTCTTTAGCCCCTGCTTCCCTCTCGGTTGCTGCCCTTGCTGAGGTGCGCTCCCCTCTTTCTACTCCCCCTCTTCCTGCTGATGTCCTTGACTGCTCCCCTTCGTTGTCTCCTCTTCCTCCTCTGGACCCTGCCCGCCCACCTCTGGTCTGTTCTCCTGCTTCCTTCCCTCCATCTTTGCTCAGTTTACCCATGCCCCCTAACCCTGACTTTGCTGACCCTGATCCCGACCCTGATATTCTTTAACGTGCTATGTTGCTCTTTCGCCTTTGTTTCTTCCTTGTTTTCTGTTGTTGTCCTTTAACTTCTCGTCGGTGTCTATTCTTCAATGGAACGTTCGAGGTTATTACGCCAATTTCCTCGAACTCCCACTTCTGATTTCGCGGTTCTCGCCCCTTTGTGTCTGTCTCCAGAAGCCCATGCTTGGTGCTCGTCCTGGTCGTTTTCGTGGCTATTCCTTCCTCTCCCCCCCCCCCCAACCGTTGCTGGGGCTCCTAATTCTTCTGCTCTCTTGATTCGCGTTGATGTTCCCTTTGTTCCTTTACTTTTTCCTTCGCCTCTCCATTGTTCTGCTGCTCGTATCTTTGTGGGGAAATGGTACACAGTTTGTTCCATTTATCTCCCCCGGAGTATCCCGCTTTCTCTACCTGATATGAAACACCTCCTGGACTCCTTCCCGGAGCCTGTTCTCCTGCTTGGTGATTTCAATTGTCGTCATTCTCTTTGGGGTGATGTTCTGACGAATACCCGAGGTCGCCTTCTTGAGCCGTTTCTCCTCTCTTCTTCCCTGTCTCTTCTGAATTCTGGTGAGCCCACTCATTTGGACTCTCGAACTCGCACCCTTTCCTGTCTTGATCTTTCTCTCTGCTCTTTACTTAGATTTCACATGGCAGGTTCTTGATGACCTCCATGGCAGTGATCATTTCCCCATCCTTGTTTCCTTTTTCTCTTTTCGCCCTTCCCTCTCTTTCCCTAGGTGGCAGTTTGCTAAGGCGGACTGGGACCTATTTACCCTCAGTGCTGCTCTCTCTGACCTCTCTCTTCTGCCTCTCCCTCGCGCTCTCCTCCCTTTTCATGACACTGTCTTTGACGATGCCCTCCGCTCTATTCCTCGCTCTTCCTCTTGGGGTCCACGGAAGTGCGTTCCCTGGTGGAATGCGGACTGTGCTCGGGCTGTCCGCTGTAAGCGTGCAGCCTGGAAGCACCTGCCACTGCCGTAGGCAGACGACCAATTCTTTTCTTTTCTTTCAGAAAGCGAGTGCGGTGGCCCGTAGGGCCATCCGTACGACTAAACGTGAATGTTGAGCTTCATATGTTTCCACAATTACGTCCGAAACTCCCCTGCCACAGATCTGGAAGTCTATCCGCAAGATAGCGGGTAAGTTCGTTCCTGATGTTTCCCCGGTCCTTCACTTCCGTGGTACTCTTGTGGCGGACCCGTTGCAGGTCGCTACCGAACTGGGTTCCCACTTTTCTTCTGTTGGCTCTGGTGCGCATCTGGTGCGCATCTTCCCCAGTCTTTCCTTCTTCGTAAACCTGTCCTTGAGTCTCGTCCTTTAGATTTCTGAACTCGTCTTCGACTTTCCTATAACGATCCCTTCTCCCTCTCTGAACTTCGTTCTGCCGGTCGGCCAGTCGGCCGAGCGGACAGCACACTGGGTTTGTGATCTTGTGGTCCTGGATTCGATCCTACGCGCCTGCGATAAACAATGTGCAGAGTTTCTTTCATCCTATGCCCCTGTTACCTAGCAGTAAAATAGGTACCTGGGTGTTAGCTAGCTGTCACGGCTGCTTCCTGGGGGTGGAGGCCTGGTCGAGGATCGGGCCGCGGGGACACTAAAGCCCCGAAATCATCTCAAGATAACCTCAAGATAACCTGCCCTGGCCCTCTGCGGTTTTACGGCGGCGGGCTCCGATGGTATTCATTATGAGATGCTTCGCCATCTCCCTTCGTGCATGTCTCATTATTTACTGAGTCTGTATAATCGGATTTGGGAGTCGTCGTCAGTCCCTGATGACTGACTCGATGCCGTTGTCCTCCCTGTTCGCAAACCAGGGTCTCTGGGAACTTCCCCTAAGGACTTTGCGCCCTATTGCCCTCACAAGTTGTGTCTGCAAACTCTTTGAACGCATGGCTAACGTTCGTCTGATGTGGTTCCTGGAACACCATCACTTCCTCTCCCCTTCTCAATTTGGTTTCCGCAAGTGCCACAGCACGACAGATGTCCTGGTGAACTTGGAGGTCTATATTCGTACTGCTTTTGCTGCGAGGACCTCCGTTGTTGCCGTCCTTTTTGACCTAGAAAAGGCTTACGACTCCACTTGGCGATATCATATTCTATCTCAACTTCATTCTTTTGATCTTCGTGGTCATCTCCCTCTCTTTCCCCGCAGCTTCCTCTCTCGTCGTTCCTTTCGGGTGCGCCTTGGTACCGCTCTCTCTCTGCCTCTTTTCAGCAATATGAAGGTGTGCCCCAGGGTAGTGTTCTGAGCACTACTCTTTTTCTGGTTGCCCTCAATGGTCTTCTTTCCTCTCTTCCTTCTGGTGCCTTCTCCGCTCTCTATGTTGATGATCTTACCCTTTGCTGTCAGGGTGGTGATTCGCCTCTCCTTCAGCGCCGGTTTCAACTTGCGATTGATGCCGTGTCGTCTTGGGCCACCGATCATGGCTTCAAGTTCTCTACTTCTAAGACTTGTGCCATGTCTTTTACTAGGAAACGGGTCGTTTTTCGTCACTCTTTGTCACTTTATGGTCATGTCGCTTACCTCCGGAGACTAGCATCTTTACAGCGGAGCTTTATGCTATTCTCTATGACAACGAGAAAGCAGGAGACGAAGAGCAGTCTTCCTTTGTGGTTGTTGTTGACTCGCGTAGTGCCCTCATGGCTCTCGGGTCCTTTAGTCTGGTTCATCCGGTAGTTGTCGAGATCCAGCATTGGCTGTTTCTTGTTCACAGTAAATTTAAGTCGGTTGAGTTTTGTTGGGTTCCCAGCTAAATTGGTGTGTCTTTAAATGAGCGTGCGGATGCTGCCGCCAAGGAAGCTGTCCGCTCTTGTCCCATCTTTCGTAAGGGTATTCCATATTCCGACTTTTACCCGGTTATCCATTCCTCCATTCTTACCCGTTGGCAGGCTTCTTGGTCGTCTGTTACTGGTAACAAACTACGTACTCTTACATGTTGTGTTTCCTCATGGCCGTCCTCCTGCCACCATAACCGGCGATGGGAAACAGCTCTGGCGAGGTTGCGTATTGGCCATACTCGCTTAACCCATGGTCACTTGATGGAGCACTGCCCTGCTCCTTATTGTCCTAATTGCATTGTCCCTCTTTCGGTCGTGCATGTCCTTCTTGAATGTCCTGACTTCCAGGACGAGCATGTGTCTTGCTTTCCCACCGGCCCTCACGGTCGCCTGTCCCTCAGTGGAATTCTTGGTGACTCTTATACTTTTGATATCGTTCGCCTTATGCGTTTTCGTTCTCGTATTGGCATCCTTGGTGATATTTAGCGCCCTCTGATTATTCCGCACATTTGATGGTGCTACATAGCCTTCCCGGTTTAGTGCCTTCTTTTGATAATTACTTACTAATCAAATTGAGACTGATTCTGAGTTTTGGACCAAATATACGGCACCACACAACAATAAATCATTGTCGTTAGCGCCCAGGATCTACTCGTTAGATTCGCTTCGGCGAATTGCGAAAGTCAGCGACCTAAGAGGGGGGATTTCAATTTTATTGGGGTCTCGGCGTTTGCTCGCGCCTAGTCAATTGTTCATACGTGGTCCCAAAGTGAGGAATGAGTTGCTTACTACACTGGTGTGTTAGCTAAGCGTGTCCTTCCTCAGGTGACATAATTTAATATCATGACAGGAATAAAGGTTAAAGAATAAAGAAAATTCTTAGAAATTTTCCAAGCTTAATTCCTTATACCAATTTCATTTAATTCCAACTCACCAAACTCTCACACTATATCGTAACAGTAAATTGACAACTTATTGACAAGCTAACACTACTCGGCCTAAATCTCAATAATAACTTACGAATACACTCACACAAAGCACACAAACACGTTATAGCAAAAACTCCCTCCTGAGACTATGCAGACTCGAACACACCCACGCACCAAAAAACTACATCTGTCTAATGGCCTAATTCGTCCTCTCATAACATACGCCCGAATATCACTAAGGCTTGCAGCTAACACAAACAAAAATCTCCAACGAATTCAAACCTAAGATCTGAGATGGATCTACATCACTATGGGACGACTTCGTCACGATCGAGATCCTCCACCTCATAGCAAGCACACGGCCCATAAACATATACTGGAAATACCTGGCCAACAAACAGACTCTTAGATTAACTACATACAATGAACACCACACCACATTCCTCACCATCAATACAGACACCACAACACCGACAACCTCTTTAACATCTGGCAACAACCACCACCCGTACCATTGTATACATAAACAATTGTACAGCCTGCCCACCGAGAACAGCTCCTTCCTCCTATTCACCCCCCCCCCCACACACCCACCCACTTCGGTCATATTTAATAATATATGTCTAAAGGAAAGACTGCTACCAAAATATACTAATATATATATATTGTGACGGTAACGCGTTGGTGTTCGGCTGTTTAAGACTAGGGGTATGGCCTCGTCACATAGTTATAAAAAAAAATAGAAAAAACTGGAACTTCGTCTGTGGTAAGGTAAGGAGAAGACACACAAAACACAAGTAAACTTTAACAATGAAATTTTAATTACGTTAATTAAATCAAAACATGAATAAAATGCACAAACAAATTCTTATAATAAAATCAATCAATCAAAATAATAAGAATAATTAAATGACACAATGAAAAGTTACGTTAAGGCAAAATAACAAGAAGTGCAATACAAAGTAAATGGGAGGTGTTGGAATATTGGCTTTAAGCCACCACTTCTCTCAGTACACGCTAGCGTCTAGCCGGGAGGAGTGGTGACAACGAGAGCACTGAACATTCTGAGTCTGAGGTTGGTGCGACCCCAGACATCAAGTAGTATGGGGGGGCGAGTGCAGGTGCAGCCAGACCGGCGACCAATCAGCGGAGCCGGTAGCGATCAACATGCAGTTTGGTGGTTTGAGTACGAACAGGTGGCTGGCTGCATACGTTTTGCTCACCCTGGCAAGCCTTGCTGGTGTTGTTGTTGTTGTTGGACATGTCTTCCATAGTCGTTTTATATAATTTCGACGACGTAATTATGGAGGGAAGAGCAGGCTCAATCTCTTGAAGGAGATTATCGTCACAACTCTCCCCCGAAGCCTGCGGTTCTGGAAGAAGTACGTCGTTATGTGGTGGAGTAATGGATGGAGTCGCTTCTACTTCATAAACTCTGGAGAGGGCATCGGCTATGGTGTTGTCAGAACCCTTGATATAGCGGATCTCCAGGTTGAAGTCTTGTAAATACAGAGCCCATCGTAGAAGACGCTGGTTGGTGAATTGGGCTTGATGTAGGAAGCGGAGAGGGTTGTGGTCTGAGAAGATGGTGGTAGACCTGGCGCCTTGTAGGTACGGAGCGAAGTGTTGGAGGTTCAGGACGATGGATAGTAGCTCCTTTTCAATAGTGCTGTAGTTCCTCTGGTGTGGTTTCAGTTTGTAGCTGTAGTAGCTGACAGGTAGAACCTCCTCGCCTCGTTGTTGCATCAGGACACCACCAACGCCGGTACCACTGGCGTCGACATGAAGGACGAAAGGCTTGGTGATATCTGGAGAGGCGAGAATGGGGTTAGAACAGAGGAGGAATTTGAGTTGTTCAAAAGCAACGGTTTGCTGTATGGTCCAATTATACCGTTGCTTGGGACTGGTTAATAGAATTAGAGGTGTGGCGACTGTACTGAAATTCCTCACAAACCTACGGTAGTAAGAGGCAAGACCAAGGAAGCGCAGGAGCTGCTTCCTGGTGGTAGGCTGTGGATACTGTTGGATGGCTTGAGTGTGTGAGTCTAACGGAGCTATGCTGCCACTCCCAATAACATGACCCAGATAACGCACTTTACCTTTCGCGAAAGTGGACTTGCCCAGGTTGATGGTGAGGCCGGCTGTCATGAGCTTTGAGAACAGACGTCGCAGCTGGAGCAGATGTTCACTCCAGGAGTTGGAGGCTACGACGATATCGTCCAGGTAGGCGTATGTGTTATCCAAGCCCTGGATGACACGGTTGACAGCTCTTTGAAAGGTGGCCGGGGCATTACATAGTCCGAAAGGAAGGCGTTCATATCTGAAAAGTCCAAAAGGAGTGATGAAGGCAGATATCTCTTTAGCGCGCTCCGTTAGACACACTTGATAGTACCCCTTAAGCAAGTCCACTTGGGACAAGTACTGGGCACTACCAATGGCATCAAGGATGTCATCTATCCTTGGCAAGGGGTAAGCATCCTTGACAGTGACAGAGTTCAGTTTACGGTAGTCAGTGCACAACCGCACCTTACCTTGGGGTTTGGGCACCAAGATACAGGGTGAGGCCCAGGGGGACTCACAAGGTGTAGCCAGTCCATGATCCAAGAGGTATTGCACCTCAGCACGCATGACTTCCTTCTTGCTCGGGCTGATTCGGTAGAAGGGTTGACGAATCGGCCGGGTGTCGGGGAGCAGTTGGATGTCGTGCTGGGTAACATTACACTCTTGGGGATCATCTCTGAACAACTCTTGATGTTCTCTGAAGATCTTGACGAGAGGTGCACTATGATTATCCTGAAAGTATTTGGGAAGATCATTAAGGATTTCGGAATTAGAAAGCGCTGACTCCTTGTCAGTGCTTTCGGGAGGAGAAGCTGGGAAGGTCTCACTGTGGATGTAGGGTTCTGTGAATGTGGAATAGTTAGTCAAGACAGTGGGAGGAGTACCATTATATTGCTTCAGGAGGTTGACGTGGCACAGCTGGGTCTTCCGCCGCCTATCTGGAGTTTCTATGACGTAGTTGTTGTTGTTTCTGCACTCTTTGACGCAGTAGGGTCCTGAAAATCTGTTTTGTAAAGGTGAACCTGGGATAGGAAAATAGGCAAGGACGAAGTCTCCCGGCTTGAATTTTCTTACTTTGCTGGTCTGGTCGTAATGAGTCTTCATTCTCACCTGGGCTTTCAATAGATTATCATGGGCAAAGCAGTGGACTCTCTCTAGAATGTGTTGAAGGTCTTGAAGAAACTGGGGCACATTCTGATGCTCACTGAAGGTGGCATCTCTGAGAGAGTCTTTGAAAGCCTTAAGGGGAGTACGGCACTTACGGCCGTAGAGCATCTCATAAGGAGATACTCCTAGGGACTCATTGGGGAGACTTCTGAAAATACACATTATTAGGTCAATCTGCTTATCCCAATCCTTTGAGGTTTCACTACAAAACTTTTTCAAGAGTGCTTTGATGGTCTGATGACTACGTTCAAGAGAACCCTGTGAAGCAGGATGATAGGGGCTGGACAATACCTGTTTGATGTTGAACTCCTCCAGTGTCCTTTTGAAGAGATCACTGGTGAAGTTGGTGCCACAGTCACTTTGAATCTCCCTGGGAAATCCGTATTGAGTGAAGATCTTCAATAGATGTTTGATAACCGTAGCAGCCGTGATGTTCTTCACTGGAACTGCTATGGGAAATCTGGTGGTAGGACACAGGATGGTTAGGATGTAGGCGTTACCTGAACTGGTCCGAGGTAAAGGACCAACACAGTCTATTATGAGTCTGTGGAAAGGTTCCGCAGGCACCTGTATGGGAATCAGTGGTGCTCTGGGAATGGAGACGTTCGGTTTGCCTGCCATCTGACATGTATGACACTGTTTTACGTACTGTTTGACGTTATTTACCATACCTGGCCAGTAGTAGTCTTGACGAATCCCATGGTAAGTCTTGTTGAAGCCGTAGTGGGAGAATGCTCCGTGGGCCAGGTGTAGAATAGTGGGCCGCAGGCTGGTGGGAATCACAAGTTGTTCGATGTTGGCCCAATCGTCCTCCTCCTTCAGTTTACTGGGTCTATATCTGCGGTAGAGCAAGTCGTTCTCTAGGAAGAACCCAGGAATACTGTCGGGTTGAGTCTCAGCCTGGAAAAACAATGGTGTTAAAGTAAGATCTTCCCTCTGCAACTTACGGAACTCCAACTTGGTCAGATGCGGGGGTAGTTTCTGAGGGTCTTGAGGGACAGCGGTAGCAGTAGAGTCAGCTGGCTGTGGACGTGCGGCTTGTGCACGGGTGGTCACGAGAACCGGAGGAGAAACTTCATCACTCTCTTGAACCTCTGCTGGAACATACTCAAGAATAGGGTTTATTGGCACAGAGTTACACACCTGGGGTTTGTCCATGACGATCAGGTTGGTCGGTTTCAGGTCTTCTGCCAAGTCGTTGCCTAGGAGAAGTTGCACTCCAGGCATGGGAAAAGGCTTTTCCCTGACGGCGACTTGGACTTCTCCGTTCACGTAGGGACAATCCAGGTGGACTCTGGCGAGAGGGTATGGAGTGGTAGCAGTGAGGTCAGTGATGAAGACTGTTTCCCCGGTGTAGACTATGTTGGGCACAGCCGACTTCAAGAGGATCGATTGTAGAGCCGCTGTGTCCCTCAAGATCTTCAATTTGAAACGTCCCTCCGGATTTGAACCGTTGGCAGAGACAGTTCCAGTATACAGGTGGTTACTGAAAAGAGAAAGATCATTAACATCAACACCAACATTCATCACAGGCTTACCGGACTTAGGAGGAGTTGGTTTGGGTCGTTGTTGGTCAGTGGTTCCCTTGTATTGAGACTTACCACACTTGTCTATGGTATGTCCATAGAGTCTACAATACTTGCAGTACAGTTGTGAACCAGCTTGATCGGGGCTCACCTTCTCGTAACTGTACCACGACTTCTTACTGGAGGATGGTTCGGGTGTCAGCCGGTGGATGAGGCTGTAAGTGTCAGCCGACTTAGCACACTTCAGGTAGTCGGTTTCTTCTTTATCTGCTAAGTAGAGGCGGACAGGAGGCGGCACACGTCTCAAGAATTCTTCAACAAGCATCAGGTTGACGAGTTCTGTAAAAGTAGAGACATGTGCTGCTTCCAGCCATTTCATGAAATACCTCCGTTTCGTGTTAGCAAACTCAAGGAAGGTAGTGGTACTTGCCTTCAGGTGGTCACGGAATTTCCTTCTATAACTTTCGGTGGAAAGTAGGTAGGCGTCCAACACTGCTTGTTTCAGAGTGTAGTAGTCATTCTCAGACGCCAAAGTACTGAGTGTGACTGCAGCTCTACCTGTAAGATGGACTCTGAGAAGTGTGGCCCATTGGTCGACAGGCCAACGGAGTTGATTAGCAAGGGTTTCAAAGGTGGTGAAAAACACATCAACTTCTGCTTCTACAAAGGATGGCATTAACTTACTTGCATGTGATATATTAAAACTGACGGGAAGATTGGCAGTAGCTTGCTGGCGTTGAGTGAAGTGTGAAGTTTCCAAGGCGATTTCGCGTTGACGACACTCTAGAGCCAGAGTCGCTTGTTGCTTGTCATGTTCGCGTTGTATTTCCAACTCGCGTTGTTTGGTTTCAAGCTGTACTCGTTCACGTTCACGGAGTAATGCGACCTCACGTTCGTGTTCTTCTCTCCTCAAAGCAGCTTCGCGTTCTTGTTCGTCTCTCCTCAAAGCGGCTTCGCGTTCGTGTTCTTCCCTTCGTATGGCAGCTGCTTCTCTTTGCTGCTCACGTTCAATCTTGGCCAGCTCTAGTTTAAGTTTCATCGTTGCCAAGTCAGTTTTCTCTGCAATATAGTAAGTTTCATGAGTTTCAGAGTCTATCTTACCTTGCTCTAAATAGTAATCCAGCAACAGGTTGTGTAGGTCATTTTTGTTGGCTTGGTAGGGAACTTCTAGTTGATACTCATGTGCAAGAGTTTGTAATTCAGTCCTCTTGGCACGACTTAAAGTCCCTATTTCACCTGCTGGATTTGCACGGAAAGTTTGGAGACGAAACATGGTGAAATTAGCAAATAAAGGTACCCGAATATTCAATAGTGAAATGTCAGAAACAGGACAACGTGGCAACTGGTACCTATCCTGTGTGATCTTTAACAATTAACGTTAAG